>NW_026592732.1:8721348-8751338 GCF_907164565.1 Psammomys obesus
TCCTTTTTGATTGCTGAGTAGTATTCCATTGTGTAAAAATACCACAACTTCTGTATCCATTCCTCCGTTGATGGACATCTGGGTTGTTTCCAAGTTCTGGCTATTACAAATAAAGCTGCTACAAACATGGTTGAACAAATGTCCTTGTGGACTTGAGCAAATTTTGGGTATATACCTAGGAGTGGTATAGCTGGGTCTTGAGGAAGCACTACTCCTAGTTGTCTGAGAAAGTGCCAGATTGACTTCCAAAGTGGTTGTACCAGTTTACATTCCCACCAGCAATGGAGGAGGGTTCCCCTTTCTCCACAACTTCTCCAGCATGTGTTGTCCTTTGAGTTTTTCATCTTGGCCATTCTGATGGCTGTAAGGTGAAATCTCAGGGTCCTTTTGATTTGCATTTCCCTAATGGCTAACGAGGTTGAGCCTTTCTTTAAGTGTTTCTCTGCCATTCGATATTCCTATAAGGAGAATTCTCTGTTTAGCTCTGTTCCCCATTTTTTTAATTGGATTACTTGGTTTGTTGCTTTTCAGCTTCTTTAGTTCTTTATATATACCGGATATTAGCCCTCTGTCAGATAAAGGGTTGGTGAAGATTCTTTCCCAATCTGTAGGCTGTCTTTTTGTTTTGATGACAGTGTCTTTTGCTTTACAGAAGCTTTTCAGTTTCATGAAGTCCCATTTATTGATTGTTGCTCTTAGAGCCTGTGCTGTTGGTGTTCTGTTCAGGCAGTTGTCTCCTGTGCCAATAAGTGCTAGGCTCTTCTCCACTTTTTTTTCCAACTGATTTAGAGTATCTGGTTTTATGTTGAGGTCCTTGATCCACTTTGACTTTAGTTTTGTGCAGGGTGATAAATACAGATCTATTCTTTTAATTGATATAATTTTGCTTATTTTGGGACATCCTGTGCTCCTTTGACATGTGTGCATTCTGCCTTCATCCTAGTAAGGGTATTTAAAATTGTCATCTCAAATATATGTCAGTTCTGTGAGTAACACAACTGGAATCCTCTATCCCACATGTCTTGAACTCTATCATACATGCCTTTGTCCTGATTATTGTACTCCTGGTAGCACGAGAACTTATTTCTCCCATGTAACTGAAGTGTAACAACATTTATTCAGCATCTTCAAATTCCACTTCCTTGCTCATTCAACTTCTAGGAAGCATTATACTATTTTCAACTGCTATAAGGTCAGCTGTATAGATCACATGTAACCTATGAGCAAAAGATACTCTGGTCATCTTATCTTTGTGCTGTGTTGAGACAGGCAGTGGCCAGAGAGAATTTTTCATGGACATATGTTGTGGGTAGTTAGACTATTCCTTCACTGATTTTTCTCTCAAAATGACCTGTCCATAATCTAAGAAGAAGTATTAAAGTCTTTTGCTTTTATTTTATTGACATCCATCTTCCCTTGTAAGGTCTTATATATGGGAACTGCAAGTTAAGAACGTGCATGTATATGCATACACATGCACACATATAACCATAAATTCCTATGATTGAACTTGTCCCTTCATTGTGATATAAAAATCAGTCTTTATTATTTATTCTACTGGCCTTTGGTGTACTTATATGAAACTTAAATGTTAATTTCCTCAGAATGGGATAAGATGAAAGCCATTCCTAAGCTTTTCTAGTTCTTTCTCAACTTTATTTGGCTGGTTCAGTTCAACTGAGCTAGCCCAAACTCTTCATCCATCTGACTGATTCAACCTGGATTCTCTTAGATTCTCATTGACTTTCTCTGCCTGACCTCAAAATGATTCTAGCAATATGTTTTAATCTTCTGGATCTATTTAATTTTCTGGCTCATTCTGTCTCTCCTGTGTCTAACTTATTCTCTCTGAAGTCTGTCTCTGCAAAACTGTCTAGGTTAAAAACAAAACAAAACAAAACAAAACAAAACAAAAAATTCTTAGTTTTAAAAAAGTCCACTTCTCTTGTCCTGCACTGTTTTTAGGTAGTCTCTCTTGCCTATCCTGTTCTCATGAGAGTTAGTCATATTTTATCTCTGACTCATTCTGTGCAATCTTTCTTTGATTTGTCACTTTGCCCCTCCATTAGATGTCACTTTCAAACATGGCTACTTCTTTCCATAAAGTAACCTTACCTTCCTTATTTGGGATTAAGGGTATACACTAAGGGCATGACTGTATTCCAGCCAGATCATATTTTAATCCAGAGTGTGCCTGTATTCTCGCTGGATCACATAGACCTAGAAGGTCTTTGGATGAGATCCCTTGAAAAAGCAGCCATGTTGCTGGACTAAATTTCCTTTACATCAAAATATCTTTCAGATTGTTTACATGGTGAATTACACTGATGAGTTTCCATTTGTTAAATCATCCATGAATCCCCGGTATGAAGCCTACTTTATCTTGGTGGGTGATGTTTATGATGTTTTCTTTGGTTCAGTTTGCGTGTATTTTGCATCAGTGTTCATAAGGGAGATTGGACTGAAATTTTCTTTCTTTGCTGAGTCTGTGTGGTTTAGGTATAACGGTGACTATGGCCTTACAGATTGAGTTTGGCAATGTTTCTTCTGTTTCTATTTTGAGGAATAGTTTGAGGAGTATAGGCATTAGCTCTTCTTTGAAAGTCTGGTAGAATACACTGCTAAAACCATTTGACCCAGGGATTTTGTTGTTGTTGTTGTTGGGAGAACTTTAACAACTGTTTTTATTTCCTTATAGGTTATAGGTATATTTAAATTGCTTCCCCAAATTTGATTTAATGTTAGTGAGTGGTATCTATCAAGAAAAATGTCCATTTCATTTAGAGTTTCCAATTTTGTCAGGTACAGGTTTTTGAAGTAAGACCTAATGATACTTTGGATTTTCTTGGTGTCTATTGTTGAGGTTCCTTTTCATTTCTGATTTCATGAATTTGGATACTGTCTCTCTGTCATTTAGTTAGTTTGGCTAAGAGTTTGTTGAAGCATCGTTACTCATAATAATATGATAGTATAACTAAGTGATACTCAAAATTCTACCAGAGAAATCCTATAGCTGATAAATACCTTCAGCAAAGTGGCTGGATACAAAATTATCTCAAAAACTTAGTAGCTCATCCTTATACAAGTGACAAACAGGCTGAGAAAGAAATTAGGGAAAACAACACACTCCACAACAGCTACAAATAATGTAAAATATCTTGGTGTAAATGTAACCAAGCAAGTGAAAGACTTGTATGACAAGTCTTTGTTAAGTCTTTGAAGAATGAAAATGAATTAGACATCAGAAGATGAAAACATCTCCCATGCTCTCAAGGATCAATAGGTTAATAAAAATGACAATCTTACCAAAAGCAATCTACAGATTCAATGCAATTCCCATCAAAATAACAACACAATTCTTTACAGACCAAAAAAAAAAAAAAAGCAATCCTTAACTTCATATAGACAAATAAAAAAAAACCGAGGGTAGCTAAAAATCCTGTCTAGTAAAAACATTTCTGGATGTATCACCGTCAATGATTTCTAGCTGTACTATAGAGCAACAGTCATAAAAACTGCATGGTATTGGCATAAAAACAGACAGACTGTTCAATGAAATCAATTGAAAAACTCAGAAAGAAACCCACACACCTAAAAGCACCTGATTTTGACAAAAAAGACAAACTATACAATGGAAAAGAGAAAGCATCTTTGACAAATGTTGCTGGTCTAAAGAGTTGTCTTCAAGTTGAAGACTGCAAATAAATCCATATTTATCACCCTGTTCAAAACTCAAGTCCAACTAGATCAAAGGCCTCAACATAAACCTGCTTACACTAAATCTAAAAGAAGAGAAACTGGAGAATATCCTTAAACTCACTGGTACAAGAGACAACTTCCTGAATGAAACACCAACAGCTCGGACTCTTAAGATCAACAATCAACAACATGAAACTGAAAAGTTTCTGCAATGTTAAAGACACTATCAATCTTTAGAGTGAGAAAAAGTCTTCATCAATCCTACATCTAAAAAAGGGCTAATATCCATAGTATATAAAGAACTCAAGAAATTAAACACAAAGGAACAAATTAGTACAATTTAAAATGTGATATTGAGCTAAACAGAAAATTCTTAAGAGAGGAATCTTTAATGGGTTGGTGAAGATCCTTTCCCAATCTGTAGGCTGTCGTTTTGTTCTGATGACAGTGTCCTTTGCTTTCCAGAAGCTTTTCAGTCTCATGAATTCCCATTTATTGATTGTTGATCTTAGAGCCTGTGCTGTTGGTGTTCTGTTCAGGAAGTTGTCTCCTGTGCCAATGAGTTCGTGGCTCTTCCCTGCTTTTTCTTCTGAGTTAGAGTGTCTGGTTTTATATTGAGGTCTTTGACTTCAGCATTGTGGAATGTCATAAATATAAAGCTCAAGTGACAATATATGCTGGAGAGGATGTGGAGAAAGGGGAACCCTCCTCCAATGCTCGTGGGAATGTAAACCTGTACAACCGCTTTGAAAATCAACGTGGTGCAGAGGAGAGCTTTGCAGACAGTCCTGAAGATACCTGATAAAACAGGATCGGATGAATGGGGAGGAGGTCCCCCCTATCAGTGGACTTGGCAAGGGGCACGGTGGAGATGAGGGAGGGAGGGAGGGACTGGGAGGGAATGAGGGATCGGGACACGGCTGGGATACAGAGTTAATAAAATGTAACTGATAAGCAAAAAATAAAATTAAAAAAAAAAAGAAAATCAACGTGGTGCTTTCTCAGACAATTAGGAATAGCGCTTTCTCAAGATCCAGCTATACCACTCCTAGGCATATATCCAAAATATGCTCACATACACAACAAGGACATTTGTTCACCCATGTTCATAGCAGCTTTATTCATAATAGCCAGAACGTGGAAACAACCAAGCTGTCCCTCAACTGAGGAATGGATACAGAAATTGTGGTACATTTATTCAGCAGAATTACTACTCAGCAATTAAAAAACAAGGAAATCATGAAATTTTAGGCAAATGGTGGGAACTGGAAAAGATCATCCTGAGTGAGGTATCCCAGAAACAGAAAGACACACACATTATATACTCACTTTTAAGTGGATTAAATATATATATAAAATATAGGATAAACCTACAAAAATCTGTACACCTAAAGAAGCTAAATAAGAAGGAGGACCCTGAGGAAGATGATCAATTCTTACTCATAAAGACAAATGGATGGACAGTGGAAGAAGGAGAAAACAGGGAATAGGACAGGAGCCTACCACAGAGAGCCTCTGAAAGACTCTACCCAGCAGTGTATCAAAGCAGATGCAGAGACTCATAATCAAACTTTGGGCATAGTGCCCAGAAACATATGAAAGAATGGGGAGATAGTAAGACTTGTAGGGGACAGGAGCTCCACAAGGAGAGCAACAGAACCAACATATCTGGGCACAGCGGTCTTTTCTGAGATACTCCAGCCAAGGACCATGCATGGAGATAATGGCTAGTGCTTTGGCTAGTCCTTTGACAGCCTCCCCCTAAGCCTTGCCAGATCACAGAAGAGGACAATGCAGCCAGTTCTGATAAGGTCTGATAAGCTAGGGTTAGATGGAAGGGGAGGAGGACCTCTCCTATCAGTGGATTTGGAGAGGGGCATGGGAGAGTATGAGGGATGAAGGATGGGATCGGGAGGGAATGAGGGAGGGGGCTACAGCTGGGATAATAATTGAATAAATTGTAATTAATATAAAAATAAAATTTTAATTAAAAAATAATTACATAAAAAATTCTTTCCTCAGTCATCATGGAAATGTAAATCAAAATGACTCTGGGATTTCATCTAACCCTAATCAGAATGACTAAGAACAAAAACTCAGGTGACAGCACATGTAGGTTTCTTTATCATTCTTTAAGTATTTAGCATCCTTCATAAATACTTTGAACAATATTTATTGAAATTCTTTGAGTAGGAAAATTTGAATTTTTAGGCATGAGAATCACTTCACTCCCATCTTCTTTGGTGTAATTAAAAATGTGCTGAATCTATGTGTCTCCAAAGTTAGCAGAGTTTCGGTTTTTGTTGAAGGAGAAAATTATGCCATATTTCAAGAAACATGGTCAGACATGTTTGAAATAGAGGATTTGAACATTCTGAATTAGACCGTCTATAAGAAGTGATTTTTTTTTATTTCTGTTTAATTACCACATCAACTAGGTTCTCTTTGAAGGAATCTGCTCAAAAATTTTCAGATGAGGTAATTTTACTGGCATAGCCACTGTGGCTAAAATGAATCCTGCAAGGGTAAATATACAACATAAACGAGGAAGGTTATAAACAGAATGAACTAGAAATCTTTTTTTGTTAAATTACCAAAATATATTTACAAAGAAGAGCTCCATTCCAATTTTCAATATGTTTCACCTTCATCAAAGCAATGACTTTAAGAGGCTGTTAGGTTGTGAATTTTAAATGTAGATGTGAGTGTTGGCTGAAGGTTTCCATGTGGAAGTGAATGACTGCTACAAGTATTTCTTACTTCTGCCCACTGTGTCCTACTGTATTCTTTTGGTGGAGAGTTTTGAAGAAGGCCTTATCATTGAGCCACGTCAAACCTGGCAGTACCCACACTCACTCAGCACTCTTCTAGCCAGCCTCTGTGCCAGTAAATGACACAAGGTCCATTTGGAACAAGTAACTTGGCCTTATTAACAAAGGTAAATCTGGTGGGTGTTTTATCAAAGAATATTTTTTAATCTTTTGGGGTACTATTGTCCAAGAGGGAGCTCAAATTTGTCTCCCACACTCATCTCCATCTTCCATCCATCCCTAAGAAAGGGTTTTGCTCTGTATCTTTTAAACAGCATAGAAAACATGGCAACAGACACCAATGAGCCCCAAGTCTGAGACCCTTTGACAAAAGTCAATGGTGGATAGTTCCTGAAAAACAGATGCAGTTGACTCTGGCCTCCACATGCATGAGCACGCATGTGCACCATACATATGCATACATACACAATAATTGATTTTCCAACTTTTGTAAGGAAAAACTCACTTTACTTACTTTTCATGATAAAGAATAGCATGCAAAAATATAAACATATGTAATCAACCTATGTGACTTGTAAAATTTTTGTTAGATAATTATACCATCGCTTTCAGTGACTCTGCTTTTAGTGGATATATTTAACTCTTTTATATCACACGCACACAGACACACACACACGAGTGTTATTCTGGGTCAGAAGTATAGGAGGGGCAAAGAGGACAGATGGAGAACATAGTATGAGATTAATATGGGTTTGGTTTAGCTTGTAGAGGTGATTAAGTGGGAATTCCAAGGCATAGTAAGATCGGTTCTGTTGTTTATTAAAGGCAGGTTAAGCTGGCTGGATACAGAGTAGGGAAACAAAATATTGATGACATATTTTTAAGTACTAGCAGGCAAATTATGAACTTGGATGTAAGATTGGAAAAAACTACAATTTTCTGAAGGCAAGAGGCACTTTCAGTAAAATCTTTTCCCACAGGCAAAAATAAATTTGATTAAGATCCAAATATCATTCTTTTTAATAATGTCCTTCCATACAATCATACAATGACAAAAATATTTTGCAACATTTTTTTAAAATCACGATATATTTAGGAGAAATAATCTATAGGAATATAGGATGAAAAAGAGACTTAACCAAATATACACCTGACATTAGATTGCTACTCTATAATGAATATATCTAAAAAAAGGAAAAAAAAAAAAAAAACAACACAATCCAATTAACAAAAAGATTCTGAACCCTTATGGAGATAAACTGAATTCTTTTCAGATTGTGATGACAATAAGTCGTTAAAAAAAGTGTTCAATATTTTTAGCCACGAGGGAAATTCTAACATATGTAATTTTGTGGTGGGTGGTTGTGGGGGGGAGGGGTGTGCACGTATATATGTATGTATATTCACATGAAGAGCAAAGAAGAGTGAGGCAAGTTATATGGTCTAAATGGGCAGTGTATGTATCCCAGGACAAAGACTGAAGAAAGCAATTGAGCTTGAAGAAAATACACCTGAATTTTTTTTTTTTTTTTTTTTCAAAATTGATGACTTCCACCAAACAGATGCCCAATGATCTGGGAACACCTAGGGAAAATTATAGTAGCAGAATCAAAAACAAAAACAAAAATAATCTTAAAATCAAAGCTAAGCACAGGTGTGCTGGAGGCAGGCAGAAAAGAAGAGAAAAATCCACACCTCAGAGGAGGACCTCCCCTATCAGTGGACTTGGGGAGTGGCATGCATGCAGAAAGGGGAGGGAGGGTGGGATCGGCAGGGGAGGAGGGAGGGGCTTATGGGGGAATACAAAATGAATAAAGTGTAATTAATAATAAAAAAATAAAAGATTTAAAAAAAAACGTAAGAATTAAAAAAAAAAAAACAGAAGAATTAGAATTACCTTCTCATATTAGATAATTACAGGTCTTTTTAAAGACTGGAATAAACGGCTCTTACAGTGCCAAGCAGAAAAAATATGGTGATGCTTTTACTAAAATGAGGCAAATGAAAACATTCTCAGCACAATAAATACAAAGAAAATTCATCACCAGAGCTAGCAATGAAAGCAGTATATTTACATTTTCATGAATACAAAGTCACATCTGCTGCTAAGTCCGGGCATGAAGTGGAAGACTTCTTACTGGTGGAAATCAGTAATAGAATGTAGGTTACTTCTAAAACAATGCCCTCCTCAAACAATGAGGGTGCACAGACTTTATTTAGGGAGCCTTGACATATTTATATAGACAGGAATAAACCCGTTGCTGGCATGGTCAGTTGAAAATGATAATTGAAAAGGGAAAGCAGGTAGTTTAGATGAATGTCATGACACACATACACATTAAAAATTAAAGTGATGACAAAAATGTCACAGAGAATGCACAACTAACATGGGAAATGTTTGTTGAAAGTAAAGAACAGGGTACTTTGAAGGCACATTAATGTGGGAATCACCCTCATGCTGGGGCCTGCCTTACTTAGTGGTTCACAAAACTGATCTATAATATGAAAACTTAAATTCAATATATTAGAAATTCAGGAAACAAAACCACCAATCAACTGATTTTTGAAGAAATTCAGCTTAACAATAACCCTGCTACTATTTCAGGGTGGAAAGGACATCAAAGAAGATGGCAGCACAGAAGGAAAGATTCATGCAAGACCTTGAATCTCACAGTTTTGCAATAAAGAAAGAAGGAAAAAGAGGAAGCCAGGATGAAGGTTGCTGATGATTCTATGTGAGAATTTTTTTCTGGCTTCCCATTAGTTTCTTTCTCATTGCATATATATGTATATATATGCATATAAACATATGCATATATATGTATGCATATATATTACATATGTATATACAGTCATACTATAAGTGTTTATGCTTGTAATATATATGTATATAATATATATAAATATATAATATATAATATTATATATTATAATATATAATACATATGTACATAATATATATGTAATATATATGCATATATATAATATATATCACCATATGTATATAATATAATATGTATGTGTGTATACATATTATTCTATATATAAATGTTGAAATATTCCAAAGTCACTCTGAACTCTATACTCCATTGTTATTACACACACACACACACACACACACACACACGAATGAGAAGGAAAAACAAGGAGAAGATAGAATTTAATATATAGGTAATAAAAGCAGATACAGTAAATAAAGCTATAATCTCTGTTTCTCTGACTCTCTGCTTGTTATCTCTGTCTCTCTTCCTTTATTCCCACAACAAACACAAAACCTTTTAACTCCTTACTTCTCCAAGCATGTCTGAGACAGTACCCTCCTTTTTCTTTTAATAATTTTCTTTCTTTGTTTCTTAATTCTGGTTACTTGGCTCTGCTTCCCTAAGACAGCACCTCAGCTGGCAACTGTTCCTTTATAACAATAGATTTACACTCGTTCATGAAAGCTCTTGAATTTCAGTATGATTTCAGGTGGTGTATACAGATTTTATAGCTTGTTTACGATTCGATATGGCAGCAGTTGGGGAGCTTGTGAAGCCCCTGGGTCACAGATATAGACTGCTTGATTGTGTTACAGTGACACAGAAATTTAACTAATTTCTGAGGATGGAAGTAAAACATCCTAGTCAAGAAAAACATTGTCAGTGGTTCAGCTGAACTTCAATTAAATGGTGTAAATACCTGGAAAATTCAAGCTTCCAGTGAAAATGTATGGAACATTTCAAAGCGCAGTAAATGTTTGCATCTGTGTGTAACCGTAACCACTGTTGACCAGCTACCCACAGTGACTCAGTGACAGAGCGATAGCTTCAAAGCTACCCTGCCTTGTCGCATGACCTTATGCTACATAAATTTACACAATTAAAGTACATTTCAGAGTATATGAAATGGTTAACATTTTATTAAAACTTTAGTTTGAGTTTGTCTTGTGTCTTATTTTTCTCCCTGTAATTCACTGTAGTCTTAATTGGGTAAACCTTAAGAACTAACATTAGCTGGTACTCACTTAATTATGATACTTAGAAGTTATGGAAAATAATATACTGGATTCAAGAAGAAGTAAAGCTCTTTAATGAGTAAACAAATAGCCAGTAAACAGCATAAACACTTGTAGTATGAGTGTTTATTCTAAAAATGTAACCGAGAGTTTATAGAGAATACAGTTTAATAGATTGTTTTAATAGCATATTCAAAGAGAACATACTTACACAGTCCACACAAAGAAACATCGGGAGCTACTCAGGTTTCCAATAATTAGAAAGTAAATGTTTCCATGGTTGATCTAGATTTTCCACATCTCAGAGTTACATAATTAAAATTAACTAATAATGAATGGAAATATTATTATTATGTCTTATGCTGTTTTTCCATGAGGTCTTCATGAACGAAAACATCTAATAATAGATGTTCCTAGATAATGTATAACATAATCACTGCATAGTGAATCTACGCACACTCCTCTCTCCACTCAAGCATTTCTGACATGTCTTCTGAGTTGATAGTGAAGGAGAAGGCTTCAGTTATGACATAAGAGGGTTTGCTTCCTAAACAAAGGGGTAGGCAAAATATTCCAGGTTCACCTGGCTACCTATGCAGCACACTGGCTAGTGGCTCTATTTCTGACAAATAAATAAATACATACATAAGTAAAAGCCATTAAGAGAACCAACCGTTGTCATATCCTAAAAACACATTTTCCTACAGGCTATCTGAGAATAAGATAATGAGGTGTATCTCTGCAGAGATTCCCAGCCCCTCTGGATTATGTCGCAGATATTTGTTATCTGTGTCTTAACATTTAAGCTGTCTTTCACACCAACATGTGCATATAAATCTCAAATAACAGTTGCTGAGATTGTGCTGGTGCTGGAAAAATTAATACTAATTCTATAGATCACAGCTCCATCTCCTGATAATCTATTGTTCTCTGCTGCCAACCACAGATTTCAGCAGATTAAAGAAATATAAGCTAAAATACCATACATTTCACTGCTCGCAGATGATCACAAATTACGTCTTATTTCATTAAGTTTATAAAGCAGAAGAAAACTTCCAGTAGAAACAGATTCTACAAAGTTCACATTAAAGTATCAAAATGATATATATATATGTATATATATATATATATAAATATTAAACTTGAAACATAGAGACTGTCTTAGAGTTTTATTCCTGTAAGATACTCCATGACCACAACAACTTTATTTTTTCTAACAAAGTATTTAACATGTATAAAAATTTTCATTATTATATTGCCATACACAAATATAATGTTCTTTGTTTGTATTTTTTTCTCAATAGCATTTATTATAATGTGCCTTTACCTTCTTCCTGTCCTAGTCTCTTTTTAAATTAAATTTATTATTTTTTAATTCATTCACTTTACATCTCGATTGTAGCCCCTGTTTTCATTTCCTTCTGGTCCCACCCTCTTCTGAAGGAGAATTAGGCATCCTTACTAGGGTCCTTCTTGTTATTTAGCTTCTTTAGGTCTGTGTATTTTAGTGTGGTTATTCTGTATTATATGGCTAATGTATCTTTATAAGTGAATATAAATTGTGCATGTCCTTCTAGGGCTGGTTTAACTCACTCAGAATAATTTTTTCTACTTCCATCCATTTGCCTGCAAGTTTCATGATTTCTTTGTTTTTAATTGCTGAGTAGTATTCCATCGTATAAATGTACCACAATTTCTGTATCCATTCTTTGGTTGAGGGACATATAGGTTTTATGCAGATTCTGGTTACAAATAAAGCTGCTTCAAACATAGTTAAGCAATAGTTGTTTTAAGGTAAAGTATCATTTGGGTATATGCCCAGGAGTAGTATATCTGGGTCTGGAGGTAGAGCTATTTCCAATTTTCTGAGAAAGCGCCAGATTGATTTCCAAAGTGGTTGTACAAGTTTACATTCCCAACAGCAATGGAGGAGTGTTCCTTTTTCTCTATGTCCTTGCCAGCATAAGTCACTTGAGTATTTTTTTATCTTAGCCATTCTGAAGGGTACAAGATAGGAACTTCAGAGTCCTTTTGACTTTCATTTCCCTGATGACTAAGTACAATGAACGTTTCTTTAAGTCCTTCTTGGCCATTCAAGTTTCCTCTGTTGAGAATTCTCTGTTTAGCTCTGTACCACATTTTTAATTGGATTATTTGATTTGCTGATGTTTAATTTTTGAAATTCTTATTTTTATTATTATTTTTTTATTATTTTTTTCTTTTTAGTTACATTTTGTTAACTCTGTGTCCCAGCTGTATCCCGCTCCCTCATTCCCTCCCCAACCCCACACTCCCTCCCTGGTCCCCTCCCTGCCCCTTTCCAAGTCCACTGATAGGGGAGGACCTCCTCCCCTTTCATCTGACCCTGTTTTATCAGGTATCTTCAGGGCTGGCTGCAAAGTCCTCCTCTGTGGCCTAACAGACTGCTCCTCCCCGGGGGGGGGGGTGTCAAACAGCCTGCCCTTGAGATCCTGTTAGAAATAGTCCCTGTTCCCCTTACTTTGGAAAACTACTTGGTTACTGAGCTACCACAGGCCACATCTGAGCAGAAGTTCTAGGTTGTATCCATAGATGGTCCTTGGTTGAGTGTCAGTCTCAGAAAAGACCCTGTGCCCAGATATATTTGGTCCTTGTAGAGCTCCTATCCTTTCCATATCATACTAACTTCCCTTCTTTCATATGATTCCCTGCACTCTGCCGAGGGTTTGGTTATGAGTCTTAGTGTCTGCTTTGAAACACTGCTAGGTAGAGTCTTTCAGATGCCTTTTGTGGTAGACTCCTGTCATAAGTTCAATGCACATCCCATTTGTCTTTCTAAATGAGGATTAATCACCTTCGCCTGTGTCCACTTTCTTGATTATCTGGTGCAAGGTGGGAATTTTTGAAATTCTTTATATATATTTGGATATTATTTCTCTGTTGGGTATAAGGTTGATGAAGATCTTTTCCCAGTCTGTAGGCTGCCACTTTGTTCTGTAGACAGTGTCCTTTTTGCTTTACAGAAGCATTTCAGTTTCCACAACAATTCATATAAGAGAAAATATTTAATTGGGTTTGGTTTATAGTTTAGAGGTTTAGTCTTTTATCATCACAGTGTCAAGCATGGTGACACACAGGCAAACATGGTGCTATAGAGATAGTTGAGAGTTCCACATTTGGATTGCAGTGCAACAGGAAAGGAGATAATAAGCCACTGGACCTGGTTTGAGCTTCTGAAACCTCAAAGCCCATATCCAGTGCGATACATACTCCAACAAGGCTACATACACTCCAACAAGGACAAACCTACTAATAGTGCCACTCCTTTTGGGGATATGGGGGCAATTTTCTTCCAAACCACCACATATACCCACTTCTATATCTGTTCCTGTCCTCTGGGAAAATAATCCATCTAATCTCTTAAACAATTCCACTCCAATTTGTTAAAGTCTAAATCTGGAATGTTGACATATAGACACATGTTTTTTGAAATTTCTAACCCTATTTGTGCCTTGTGGAGCTGTTCTGAAGGCTGAAGAATATTTAGGGGCTAGGGCTAGGTTAGAAAAGATGTAATGTAAGAATGACTCTTTGATTTGAATCATTGCTGGGTGGAGCCTCCAAAGAGGGCTATTCTGGTAGGCTCCTGCCTGCAAGCATATCAGAGTATCCTTAATATTGATAGAGGTTGGCTTTCTTCCTTGGGGAGGGGTTTTAGGTTAGGTTCAGCATTGGTTGGACATTCCCTCAATCTCTGCTCTAACTCTTCCATCTTTGTCCATGCAGGTCTCATAGATGAGGAAAGTTTTAGACTGAGGATTTTGTGGGTGGGTTTGTGATCTCCTCTGTCCACTCAGAGTCTTGTCTAGATAAAGAATGTCCTTTTCAGCGTCCTTGGTCTCTGCTATAATTTGAAACAAATTCTGAGACTCGCAGTCAAACTTTAGGTAAAGCATAGAGAGTTTCCTGTAAAAGAGGAGGAAAGGATAAATGGACCTAGAGGTGCCTAAATCTCTACAAGAAGACCATCAGAGTCAATGACCAGGGCCCAGAAGTGCCTATGGAGCCTAAAGCATCAACCAAGGACAATGCACAGTCTAGGCCTATGTCCTCTATACATAAGTATCTAATGGACAGCTTATGCTTCATGGAGGCCCACTAGTTAGGGGAGTAAGGGATATCTGACATGGACTATATTGCCTGCTTTTTGATCACTTTCCCCTGCTGGGACTGCCCTACCAGGCCATAGGGGAGGAAGATGGTGAATTCATTCCTCATGAGACTAGATGAGCTTCAGTGTGTGCGTAGGAGGGGACATTTCTGTATTATAAGCAATAGGAGAGGGAAAATGGGAGAGAGAGGTTGGGACTGGAAGGAAAGGAGGGAACGCGTATAAGCAAGATATAAATTGAATTAATTAATAAAAAATGAAAAAAGTGTGCCTTTGAAAGTTATCTGGGCACAGGGGTCTTTTCTGACACTGACACTCCACCAAGGACCACATATGGATATAACCTAGAACCTCAGCTCAGATGTAGCCCATGGTAGCTCAGTAACCAATTGGTTTCCCATAGTAAGGGGAACAGGGACTATTTCTGACAAGAACTCAATGGCAGGCTCTTTGACCTCCCCACCCTCTAAGGGAGGAGCAGTCCTGCTAGGCCACAGAGGAGGACTTTGCAGCCAGCCTTGAAGATATCTGATAAAACAGGGTCAGATGAAAGGGGACAAAGTCCTCCAAAATCAGTGGACTTGGAAAGGGGCAAGGAGGAGACAAGGGAGGGAAGGAGGGATTGGGAGAAAATGAGGGAGAAGGATACAGCAGGGATACAGGGATAATAAAATGTAACTAATAATAAAAAAAATAAAAATTAAAAAAAGTTATCTCTTCTGTCTCTGATCAGGAGCTCTCTCTGGTTTCTCGTGAGTTGAGGTATGTATGTTCCATCAACATGGATGCCCCAGTCACCATGCCCTTTGGCTATTGTAGAATGAGAGTGTAATCCTGTGGTCCAAAATTCACCTTGCCTTCCTTACTTGCTTCTATCAGGTTTCCATGACAGAACCAAGGGAAAAAAAATGTCTACCCCTACTTTCTCATTATCTCCTGATGGCTGCCTTTAGAGCCTTCCAGAGGATACTGTGTCCTCTATGGAGAAGACACTAGGGAAAAGAAAATTGGCTTTGTATTTAAAAGTGTTTAGTTGATATCTCTGCCCTAGCATTTCTCAGCCTCCTCTCCTCTCTTCTCCTCTCATCTTCTGTCTTCTCTTTCATTTCCTCCCTTCTCCTCTCCTCTTTTTCTTTCTTTCTTTCTTTCTTTCTTTCTTTCTTTCTTTCTTTCTTTCTTTCTTTCTATTCCTTGCTTGTACTATTTTTTTTGTTTTTTTTTATTGAAAATAGATTTTCTTTTCATATAATGTATTGTGATTACCATTTGCTCTTCCCCAATTTCTCCCAGATCTTCACAACCCAAACCAACACCTATTCTCTGTGCTCATTAGAAAATGGGCAACTAATAAAAGTAAAAATAATAAAATAAAGTAAAAAACACATAAACCATAATATGATAAAACAAAAAACAGACAAAAGGGAGCAAAACAAATGGCATAAGAAATACATGTATATTCAGTGACACAAACAGAAATCCCATAAAAACAGAAAATAAGAAACCATAAATATAAGCAAAAGATGTATAAGAAAAGAATGCCCATGAAAATCATTATGATACGAAATACCCTTGACTGTGTTTAGTGTTGGCCTTTGCCCAGGGCATGGGGCAGTTCCATAAGCATTGTTTGCATACTCACTGAGACTCCACTGAAGAAAACTAATCTTTCCTATGAGAATTGTTCTCAACTGGAGATAGATTCTAGGTTACTAACAGGGGCTTTGTATCAGCTTACTGTCTCAGCACTGGGAATGCCGTTGAGCTTAAGCCTGTGCATGTCCTGTGCATGAAGCGACAGTCTTTTTTAATTAGTATGTGCATCAATTCTGTGCTGTCCAGAAGGACTTTATTCCTAAGTCTTCTTACCTCACTGACTCTTATGCACTTTCTGTTCTCCATTCCATGTGTCCTGTGGGGGAATGATTTGATGGATATAGCCCATTTAAGATTATAACAAGGCTCTCACCCTCACCCCACATTATAGAGTTTTAAATCTATTTCCTCCTACTGTAGGAGGAAACTTCTCTGATGATGGCTGAGCAAGACACTGATCTATAGGTACAGAAGAATGTCATTAGGAATCATCTTATTGCTACATTCATTTGGCAGAACAGTAGTATTTAATTTCACCCTAGGTCCAAGATTTTTCTAGTCTCAGGTTCTTTCCTAAATGAGCTGTGTTGGAGATGGCCTACATTTCACCACAAGACTACAGGCTGACAGTATACATAAAAGAATTAGTTTATTCCCACACCCCTACCCTATTTCAGAAAATCATAGATTAAATCATAGTTCATTTGTTCATTTGATAGAAGTGCTTAAAAAACTGATGGGGAATACAGACTACTGATTTGTTTTCCAGAGGTAAAATTTTAAAAGAATGGAGAAAATGGAGGCCAAGAGTTAACAGTCTCCCCCAAACTGTCACATTTTAAGAAAAATTATTCTCTATATTTTAGTACCCTCTTAGTTTTCCTATGTTTTTCCTTACTTCTTCCCTCATTTATCCACTTATAAATGTTCCTTAAAAAATTTATCACAAATACATTTTAAATTTTATCCAAATATGAGCAAATGATCCATGACACACAATAGCAGACTTGTTAATATCTTTTCCAATTCTAGAGGTAAATTTTCAGAAAGATATACCCCCGCAGATGCTGTTGACTGGCTGACATCTTCAGAGTCTGCTGATGGGCTTTCTCTTGCCCCACATTTTCCTTCCCGGAGCGTCTGTGTTGATGATGTAGCTGTTTGGGCAGTGTGGCCAATATGTGGTAAGGAAGATTAAAAGTAAGCCGTGTAAACAAGAGAATTCACACACTGGTAAGACAACAGGGGCCTGGAGGATTTTTTAAAGGTAGACAAAGCATTCAAAATATCTGTCCTTGCCTTTCATGTAGATAAAAAGGTGAACTTTCAAAGGGAGAATTTGGTCTAAATCTGTAATGGGTCAGGAAGATAACAAATAAAAGAAAAGAGAAAATCCCCTGAGCACATAAAAGGTCATTTAAATTTTTTCAAGAATTAAAGTAATTTATAAGCAGAAAATATTTTCAAAAGAAAGAAATATGGCTAGAATTAGAAAGAATACCCTGATGATAAACATATTTCATGGCATCTAAGCAAGAATTAATTGTTTAGAAAGACTTGAACCTGAACTTTACAGCTTATGAATAAATGAATAGGGATGTCTCTCATATGAAGCCAGGATCAATATACAACTTTATGGAAATGCCAGGGAAGGAGAAACTGATGTGAACTCTGATCAAGTGAGTCCTCCAAATACCTTACTTTACAAAACTGAAGGGTATTAGTTTTCTATCAAACATATGCAATCCAGATAACACCGTAAATATAAAGCTTTAAAACTAAATAAGAATTATGTTTAACACTAATAGAGTCATTTATCCTTATTAAAATAATAATAATAATGGTGGTTTTGGTGGTGGTGGTGATGGCCGTGGTGATATTTATCTGTTAGATGCTGAACCCAATATCATCTCTCTCTCTCTTTTTCTGTGTGTGTGTGTGTTTCTGCGCACGCGCATGCATGTGTGTGCAAACAATGTTTTTTTAACCCTGTTCTTCCTATTCCTACTTGGGAGACATTACTGTTAATAATGAAAAGTCTATTGTGGTAGTGTAAAATATCCTAACTCTGTTAGCTATTTGATATGAATATTGAAGTGGTTTCTGGAAATTTCAGGGCACGAAGAAAGACATACTAGCTGTTGGAATTGCACCACCCCCTCTCTCTTCAGTGTTCTTTACTTGGAAAGTCTCCAACACTTAAGTTCTTAAATCTCTTTTCTTTTCATTCCTTTCCCCCACACTCCCTTGAAATAGAGACTAAAATTGGGCCTTATCTAGGCAAGTGCTTTACTACTTACTAATCAAGATGTTCAAACCTTTTGCTAAATATGGTTTGTTTGTTTGTTTTGTTTTGTTTTGTTTTGAAACAAAGTATTGTGTGAATTTTGGAGCATGTAAACAAATGCCTAATCATGTAGTTTAGGGAACTAAACACAGATAAAACAAATAATATCACCAAAGTCAAATTTGATGAATAATGCTTTATTTGATGAATATTGGGATTACTTACAGCAGTTCATTTGAAGAGTATGTATAAGAGCATGGAGGACTGCAAAGCTTACCCTAGCTTTGAATCTCATGAAAGCTTACCCTTGCTTTGAATCTCTTGGAGCTTTTTCATTCAACAGATGAATAAACAAGTCAAAAAGTTCCTCCTGGCAGTTTGGAAACTATGAAAGTTTCCTCTCTGCCCTGCTTTCATTAGTATATAAACTTAAGGAAGGAGGGACCTTGTAAACCTAATAAATTTTAGGGATTTCTCTTGCTTGATGAGTTGTTTCCTTCCTGAGTCTAAATAAGATCACATCCTGAATATAATCTTCCAGCTTTGAGGAAATGACTTCACAATATACAGTAAGACAAAGTGACACAAACTCTATTTGAACTTGTGATCCTGAAAGCTTTAGTTTCCAGATTAACTGGACTTATATACTTGTAGCACTTGACCTTTCAATAGGAATAAGAAAAACTACAGCTTCGATAGGGACTTGATTTTAACATAATGATAATGGGAGGCTTCAATATCCCACGCTTTTCAATAGACAGGCCATCCAGACAAACACTAAATAGAAAAATGCTGAAATAATAAAGCAAATAGAACTAACAGATATATACAGAACATTTCATCTAAGCGTAAAATAATATACCTTCTTTTCTGCACATCATAGAGCTTTCTTCAAAATTGAGCACATACTCAGACACAAAAAGTCTCATTAGACAGAAGAAAATAAAAACAATATCCTGCATCTTATCTGACCACCACAGATTAGAGTTGGTTATCAACAACAGCAGAAGCAACAGAAAGCTTACAAATTCATGGAAAATCAACAATTCACTACTGAATGAAAACTGAGTCAAGAAAGTAATTAGAGAATTTCTAGAACTGAATGAAAATGAATACACAGTTTAACCGAAGTTATGGGTCAGAATGATGGAAGTTCTAAGAAGCAAATTTATAGTACTAATTGCATAAATTAAAAAAAAAGTGCACTCTTATATTGCTAGTTTAACAACTCACCTGAAAATTTTATAATATAAACGAGAAACCCAAAATGAGTAGACCACCTCCCTCCAACCTGAGAGAAAAGCAGCCTTGCCAGGACACAGAAAAGGACATTGCAGCCAGTCCTGATGAGACCTGATAAGCTAGGGTCAGATGGAAGCAGAGGTGGACCTCTCCTATGGATAGTTTGGAGAGGGGCATGGGAGGAGATAAGGGAGGGAGGGTGAGATTGGGAAGGAATGAAGGAGGGGGCTACAGCTGGGATGCAAAGCGAATAAAATGTAATTGATGTAAAAAAATTAAAATTTAATTCAAAAAAGAAAAATAAAATAAAAATCTATCAAAATAATTCTAGTACTCAAGATTTTAGCACAGAATTGTACCAGACTTTTGAGAATAGTTAATCCCATTACTCTTCAAATTATTCCACAAAATAAGAATAGAAGGAACTTTGCCCAACTCATTTAAAAAGGCCATAGTTACTCTGATCCCAAAAGCACAAAAAAAACCCAAAAAAGAAAAATAACTACAGACTAATTTTTATGAACATAAATGTAAAAATTCTCAATAAAAATTTGCAAAATGAATTTTAAAACATATCAAAAAGATCACACACATGACCAAGTAGGGTTCATCCTAGAGATACAGGGATGGGTCATCATACATAAATCAATAAATTTCATCCACCATATAAACAAACTAAAAGACATTTGAGCACAGTGGTGCATGACTGTAATCCCAGCATTCAGGGAAGCAAAAGGCAGGTTGATCTCTATGAGATCAAAGCCAGCCTGGTCTACAAAGTGAGTCCAGAACAGCTGATGCTATGCAGAGATACTCTGACTCAAAAAAAGCACACACACACACACACACACACACACACACACACACACACGCACACCAAACAAACAAAATACAAAGTGAAAGACGAATTAGGATACAAGTTACATACCTAACAATAATGCAAGTAGTTTACAACAAATCTATAGCCAACATCAACTTAAATGGGAAAAAAATTCATAGCAATTTACTAAAACAGAAAAATAGACAAGGTTATTCACTCTCTCGACACCTTTCCAATATAGTACTTGAAGTGTCAGGTAAACCAATAAAACAAGTGAAGAAGATCAAGGGGATACAAATTGGAAAGTAAGAATTCAAAATGTCTTCATTTGCAGATGATATGAAAGTATCCAGTGATCCCAAAGAAATTTCACCAGGAAAGTTCTGTAGTTAATAAACACTTCAGTAAAGTAGCTGGACACAAAATTAATTCACAAAAATAAGTATTCTGTTTTCATACTAATGACCAACATACTGAGAAATAAAGTCAGAGAAAAAAAAAAACACCTTTTTTACAGTAGCTCAGATAATGTAAAATAGCATTCACATGATAGAATGTATTATAACCAAGCATGAGAAAGAATGTATAATAAAACTTCAAGTCATTAAAGAAAGAAATTGAAAAAGTTATCAGAAGATGGACAGATTGCCAAAGACCATGAATTGTAAGATTAATATAGTACAAATGGCCATCCTACCAAGAGCAATCTACAGATTCAATGCAATGCCCATCAAAATTTCAACAAAATTCTTCATACATCTTGAAAGGACAATTTTCAGCTCCAGATATAATCATGATAAACACAGAATAACTAAAACAATACTGAACAATAAAAGAATTTGTGGAGTTTTCACCATCCTTAACTTCAATTTATACATTAGAGACCTACAGAAATAAAAACAGAATGATATTAGCACAAAAACAGGCATGTTGACTAGTAGAATTGAATGATCAATAGAATAGAATTAAAGAATAAATCTATACACCTATGGACACCTGGTTTTTATAAAGAGACCAAAAGTATATACTGGAAAAAAATACATCATCTTCAACAAATGGTAATGGCCAAAGTAGAATTTGGCATGTAGAAAAATCGAAATGGATCCATATTTAGTACCCTGCACAGAGCTCAATTGCAAATAAAGCAAAGTGTACCAGAGAGAGAGAGAGAGAGAGAGGCAGAAGTAGAGACAGAGATAAGAGAAAGCAGAGAATAGCCTTGAACTTATTGGAACAAGAGACAACTTTCTGAAGAGAACACCATTACTATAGGCACTGAGATCAAGTATGTACAAATGGGACTTTGTGAAACCGAAAAGCATCTTTGAGCAATGAAACCATCATTGCAAGGCAGCAGCACACAGAATGGGAAAATATTTTACCAGCTACATACCCAATAGAGAAGTAATATCCAAAATATATAGAGAACACGAAAAACCTAGACGTCAAGAAAACAAATAACACTCTTAAAACATCATGGACTTGGAAAGGGGCAGGGAGGAGCTGAGGGAAGGAGGGTGGGATTGGGAGGGAATAAGGGAGCAGGATACAGCTGGGATACAGAGTTAATAAAATGTAACTAATAATAATAAAAAAAAAACATAGGGTGAGATCTAAACAGAAAGTTTTCAAGAGAGGACTATCAAGTGGCTGAGAAACACTTAAAGAAAAGGTCATCATCCATATCCCTCAGGGAAATGCAGGTCAAAATTACTTTGAGATTTTATTTTATTCCTGAATTGCTAAGATCAATGAAACCAATGTCATCTCATGATGGCGAGAATGTAGACCTGGGTGAACACGTATACATTGCTGGTGTGAGTGTAAACTTGTACAGCCACTGTCAATTCTTCCAGAGCAGGGAATTGATTATCCTCAAGACTAGAATATATGATTCCTGGACACACACAAAAGAACAATTCATCCTACTGTGGAGACACTTGCTCAACCACACTCTTTTTTTTTTTAATTTTATTTTTCTTATTAGTTACATTTTGTTAACTCTGTGTCCCAGCTGTATCCAGCTCTCTCATTCCCTCCCCAACCCCACACTCGCTCTCTGGTCTCCTCCCTGCCCCTTTCCAAGTCCACTGATAGGGGAGGACCTCTTCCTCTTTCATTTGACCCTGTTTTATCAGGTATCTTCAAGGCTGGCTGCAAAGTCCTCCTCTGTGGCCTAACAGGACTGCTCCTCCCCTGGGGGGGGGGGGGTGTCAAACAGCCTGCCCTTGAGATCCTGTTAGAAATAGTCCTTGTTCCCCTTACTTTGGGAAACTACTTGGTTACTGAGCTACCACGGGTCACATCCTAGCAGAAGTTCTAGGTTATATCCAAACACGGTCCTTGTCAACCACACTCTTTACTACACTATTCATAATAGGCAGAAACTGGAAACAATCTACATGTCGGTTAACTGAAGAACGAAGAAGAAAATGTGGCACATTTCTACAATGGAGTATTATCCATATGTTTATAAAATACAATCATGAAATTCTTAGATCAATCGATGGAAAGAGGGGAAAAATTATTCTAACTGAGGTAAGACAGAGAAAGACAAATAAATATATTTGCTTATATGTAGATATTAGCTACTAATCAATGATAAGCAAGCTTCTATCTAAGAATCAAAGAAGTTAAACACAGAATTAGGGATTGGGGCATGGAGGAAAGGGCAATAGAATAGTTATGGATGGTTGGGGTTTAGAACAAAGAGATCAAGTGGGAAGTGGGAGGAAAGTGGAGGACTATAGGGAGAGGCTGCTAAAATTAAGGCCATTTGTGGGGTAGTATTAAAACAATGTAGTAGAAGCTTCCTAATGCATATGGGTGATCTCAGTGAAGTCTCTCAATAATGGGGGAGAAACAGCCACAACTGGACATCTCTTGTAATCAAATGAAGCCTCTAGTACTGGTCATGAGTTACATCTAACTGGAATTTTGGCCAACAGGGTTTTAGGTGAACGCCCAAACAACCTAAGCTGGTGCCAATGCCATAGGCTGTAATCCATTGTTGTAGACAACACGTATCAACTCACTGAACATGGAGACATTGAGATGGTACTCCTATGAACTCTTCACCCTCACATGCTATCAAAAAAGAAACCAACACCAACCAGTTACAAACCCTTTTATCTCTAATGTTCTGCTATGTTCTGCTAATGTTCAAGATATGCTAGTTAAATGGCATCACAGATTGTGGGAAATAACTACCCAATATCTGATTTGATTTGTGGTCCACTGAACCAAAAGGAACACATATCCAACACTGCTTGGATGACCAAAAACCTGAGACTATTTAGCCCAGGGATCTAGCTGAAAACCATATGCTTGGTTGTTTGCTTTTTCTTTCTTTCTTTTATTTTTTAAAACCAGAGCAACAGAATGACTCACAATGTTCATAATGACATTCACCTATCCTAAGATAAGTGTCTTGCTCAGCCACCATCAGGGAATCTTCCTCCTTCCACTGATGAGAAAAGAATACAGAGACTCACAGCCAGATACTATGCAGAAAGTCAGAGATCTTAGAACACTCAGCCCTAAATGGGAAATCTCCATCATATCCCTCCCCTTGGAGCTCAGGGAACCAGCCCTGAAGAAGTCTCTTTAAATCAATAGTATCAATGCACATATGAACCCATAAAGGACTGAGGCAGCATGAAAGGGCCCCTCCCCCAAGTTGAGCACAAGATAAAGTCCTGGAGCTGAAAGCAGTAGTGGGCACCCCACCCACACTTAATACAGAGCTATTGACAACTGATAACCACTTGCAAGTGAAAATTTTGTTTTCTCCAAGGGCGTCTCACTGGAGAAACAAATCCTCTTAGGTGAAGTCTCCATGTCCAACAGTAGATGGTGAACAGAAAAATAACTCAATGTTATCTTTGGAGGTTCCTTGTTCCTTGATGATATTATCAAGGATTTTTTAAATTTATCTCTATTTTTATTATATGCACATTTATGTGTATATATAATATATTTAAATACATATATATTTATCACAACAGGTCATTTGTGTATATATTATGCCTTCTAGTTTGTTGTTTTTAAGGGATTCCTAAATGTGAGAATGAGTGCATCTGTGTCCATATCTGTTTCTTATGCCTTCTCTTGGGCTCTTTTCCTTGTTTGTTTGTTTTGTCCTGTATTCTGTGTTAGTTTTTTTTAATTTTACTATATTTTATTATTATTCCTTAGAAATATGGATTTTTTATGAGACATACAAAGAGAATGGATCTGAATAGAAATGGATGTAGGGAGGAACTGGAAAGTATAGAAGAAGGGTACGGTATATTATGTGAGAAAAGAATCTATTTTCCACCAAGAAATCTGTTGAGAAAATTATTTTTGCTTCCTTTTCCTGAACTCCTAACAGTGAATTGTCATCATTTTCTCACTTGGAGCGGAATATGAGTGTGTATGGGCTTACAGTTTAACAGTGTAAGGAAGCAATAACAAGGCCTTCTATTTTATGGCCGTGCTTTCCCCTTTCCTTACGCAGCTCTTTAATGGCAAACTCAGATTCCTCCCCATGTGCTCTGTGGTAATATTCATTGCAGACATCATCACGGATGTGAGGTCTCTCCCTTAATTAAGAACTAAAAGGCTTCATTTCCTAAAACAAAAGCATGTGGCAGGTTTTATTGATCAGGTCTGTGTCGCCAGCTGCACACATTAGTGGTGGTTATTGATCACTCTGTCGGTAATGACTTGAGTTCCCTGTCAGGTGGAGTCCACATTCCTGGGAAATATTTTCTTACAGCTCTCTAATATGGAAGTTGGTGCTCCCCTCATTATATACCGCAGCATCTTTTGAAAGCTTTATTACCAATGAATCATTCTTTAAAAATATAGTGCCATCATTTGAAAGCTTATTTTCTCTCATCATTATCTTTTCAAAAATTCCTCCCAAATGTTAATGGAACTGGCAAGCTGAACGTAGACTAAAGAAGTGCAGTCTCCTCTGGCTTACCATGGTCTTACTAAGTTCTCAAGCCATCATTATCATTATATTCTGATGACCAATCTGGGTGAACTAACTAGTTCAGCTTGCTCATGTTCAATAGCCAGATTCTCCATGTGAGCTTTGTTGAGGGGTTGATGAAAACAAATTGGACAACTTGGCAGCCAGTGAGAAATCTGGGGGTTAATGACTTAATAAATCACATTTCATATGAAAAATGATGGTGACTTCTTCACCAGTAGAATATCTTTCTACATTTTGTTCAAATGTTCCTTAACCCTAAGAATTCTCTTGGATAAATGACCCATTGTACAACCTGGAATTCATGGCTATGAGATGCCGCCAATTGGAAGAAGAAATCAAGGTGGAGCTTTGTCTCTTCTTATTATTGAAATATAAGCTGCTATTTAACCATTCTGGTTCATTACAAGTATATTCTAGGTTTACATGTGCTGAATAATCTAACAGAATACTTTCAGGAATGCGTTTAGAATAGCATTAGATCATTAAAGTTTTAATTATTCTGTTTGCATTTGAAAATAAAATGTTTTTTATAACAACTCTCTCATATTAAATGGATCAAAGAAATCCTAGTGAAAATTGTGTATAATGATTCAGTAGAAAAGAAAGTCAAGAGAACACTAACATATGCTATTGAAGGCCTAAGCTATTTATGTAGATATTTGAATTTGAGAATAGTAGATCTCCATATCAACTCTTCATGTTTTCTTTTGTTTTTTCCTAGCCTACTGGAAAGAATGTAATGAGTTACTGAATATATTGTAAGGATCTTTGGACCCTCTATTAAGTTAAAAAAAATGAATGTACATTTCCTATAAGTTGCTCCTATTTTACCCTATTGAAGGCTCAGAATTTTTTCTATACTTGAATATCAAGTCTTTCTCTTCACACTCCACCACCACAGTCAATCCCAAAGCAAAGGTGCTGTATGATGCTACCCTCTATGATTCACTTTGATGTTTCTCTAATACTCAGGAATGTAGACTTACTAGGGACAAAAACACAATGGACAAAGAAGTGTGCTATTCAAAGCTAAGTATCCTAATTCCATCCCAAAGGTGGAAAGCGTTGTTTTCTTAATGGTCATGCAGAAGAGACACAGGTTTGGCAAAACTGTATTTATATCAGTGGTCATAGCTGTAAGATCATATCAAGATAAAATCTAAAATTCTTCTGAAATGCTCTTTAACTTAGGTTTTTTACACTATAATGATTTGTTCATTGCAAGGCTTTTACCCATTCTTGTTTTTGTCTCAAAATGTCTGAATTTGTCTTAGTAAAATCAGCTTGGAGCAGGTGGAAATAAACACAGATCACCCCAAAGTGCTGCAGTTCAGGGGTATCAACTATCGCTGTTCATTAGTGCATCAAATTTTATTTTCTAATAGTGTTATTTTAATAATGACCAAATTACTGATACCAAAACTGTAAACCTAGTCCAGACCACTAACTATTACTGCTTTGATATCATCCTAAAAGTAAAATTCAATGAAATGAATGTAAAATTAAAATGAAATGTAAATTCATAGGATTTTTGTTATATGTGAAATCACAGCATGTAAATATATGTGCATTTACATATTTGAATATGTTCTTATTATTTTCAGGACAAGTAAGAACCACCAGCCCCACCCCCCATGTTCAGCAAAGGACAAAGCTTTCTCAGAAAGCCCAGGCAAGTCTTGTAATTGGTAACACAATACCTTGAACAGTTGAGTGAAGAAAGAATAGAAAATAAAATTGAATGATTAAAAAAACAAGAGATAAGGAGCTGGTGAGATGGCTCAGTGGGGAAAACACTTGATGAGCAAACATGAGAAAGAATTTAGTTCCCTAGCACCCAAAAAAAACTTGAATATGGCTGCAAGTGTCTGTAACCTTAAAGTTTATTGCCAGATATAAGAAGATTCAGGAAATTGTTGATTAGACAGTCCAGCCAGAATGCTGAACATCAGTTTCAATGAGAGCCCTCAACTCAAAAACAAAATGGAGAGTGGTTAAAAAGATAGCCCAAGGCAAGAACCATTCATGGAGATAACCTAGAACCCTTACTCAGATGTAGCCCATGGCAGCTCAGTATACAAATGGGTTTCCTAGTAAGGGGAACAGGGACTGTCTCTAACATGAACTCAGTGGCTGGCTCTTTGATCACTTTCCCCTGAAGGAGAATCAGCCTTGCCTGGCCATAGAGGAAGACAGTGCAGCCATTCCTGATGAGACCTGATAGGCAAGGGTCAAGTGGAAGGGGAGGAGGATCTTCCCTATCACTGGACTTGGAGAGGGGAATGGAAGTAGATGAGGGAAGGAATGAGGGAGGGGGCTACAGCTGGGATACAAAGTGAATAAACTGTAATTAATATAAATTTTTTTTAAAAAGATATCCTCAAACCAGCTTTTAGCTTCTAGGTGTGTTTGAATGGGTGGGTACATCTAAATATACAGAAACACAGCCTCTCTCTCTCTTTCTCTCTTACTCTCTCTTTCTCTCTGTGTGTGTGTATGTGTGTGTGTGTGTGTGTGCCTCTCTGTCTGTCTGTCTCTTCTCTTTCCCTCTCTCTCACACATATGCACACAACACTAATAACGCATATGATAGAAAGAAAATAAAACTGTAATTAGAAAAGAAAATATCTTACATATTTTGCAGATTTACTGAATCTTCTGAAGGGGTCATGGAATGCAAATATCTCTGTTTAAGACTGAACCAAGACATCGGCCAGGCTTCGGGTCAGCATGGTATCAAAGTCAGGTATTAATTCTTCATCACAGAATCTCAGTGGCTGACTCAAAAACAGTATCCTCTCTTTATCCTATAAATATGCCTCTGCAGTCATTTCTCCCCTACTATCCATGTATAGATAGACACAAAAATATTATCAGGGTAGCAACCAGGCTTCTCCACATCCTCTTTTTTTTTTTTTTTTTTTTTTTCCAATTGCATTTGCCGTCTTTCCCTTATGGAATACTCATGGTCTCTTCACACCTTGTTTAAATTGTTCCTGTTGTTAAATGGACCCAATCCAATTCTTCTTAACACAAAATATTATTACCTTCCCAGGCTTAAGCATCTACAGATACAAGTCTGGAAACATCCACCTCTACAGTTTTCTCAAACACTTGGAGAAGTGTCTTTATGTGACATTCATTTTAACATAAATGCAATAGAAATACTACTTTAGAATGTTAATTTTTATCCAAATACATCACAGCGTCTGCACTGTAAGCCTTTTCCTCTCCATTGCAACATCAGCTGAGTTAGCTGTTATTGTTCTTCTAGCTTATATACTTTATACTGGTGTTTTTTGTTTTTTGTTTTTTTTTTTCCTAACCTATGAAACTTTGGAGTAACTATCATGGGCACCTTTACTATTTTTTCAAAGGATTATGCATTTCTTCTTTGTGTAAGTTCCTGCCTTCCTTCACTGCCCTAATTCCTTAGGCAGTGTGGGATTCTTATGAAGACTAAGGTATAGATTCAAACCTTACTTCTTAAAAATAGAAATGCTTTGTCTTTATAAACTATTGCCACACTTCATCTTCCATTCATGCTTTTCAAGTTTCCTGTGAGCATTTTCAATAATATGAATTACATGCTTTTGAGTCACCATGAACATTAGAAGGCAGTCTGATATATTTAAACGAGTATTAATCCTGTGTCTTTAGTATTAAAAAGGTTAAATCAGAAATCTCAGAGGCCAACATGCCAACCCAACTTCTCCTCCTCTACTTATCCAGAAAAACCTAATTTGTCAAATCAGGGGCTAAAAAGTTCCCATGATTCATTTTTTTTTCTTTCAAAAAAGTAATTTTATACTACTGTGACCCCAAAATAATGGATACTCAGTTTATCATATGATGAAGTTCTTTTATTCCCAGGACAAAACACATGTTGGATTTTTTTCATGGTCACAGATTTTCACAATTAGCAATCTTAGATATTTTCTTCTACAGTATCCACTGCCACTGCCGTATCTTACACAAGACTGGGTCCCATACCACTCAGGTCAAGTATCACAACATGGCAGTCTCAGAAACAGAACAGTGAGAAAGTTCTGCTCCCATATGCCAGAACACTGGTTCTCCACATGTCCCTCTGTCCTATTTGAAATGTCATTGGTATAATTTTTGATGTGTGTTATCACTCAGGCTTCTCATGAATGATGCAGGATCATAATGACAAGAGTCTGTGATTACTTGTCTTTGCTTTGCTGATTTTTGTTGAATAGCAATCATCTGCCATTTCCCATGTCCACAGTGTGTCACTCACCTCACACACACAGGACTTGTGGTACCGATGACACCACAAATTCACCACCACATATTTGAAACAGAGTGGACTTTAAATAAGGACATTGAGAACTTGAATAGTCACCTAATAACCTCAGTTATTAACAAAATGTTATATATATATATATATATATATATATATATATATATATATATATAT
>NW_026592732.1:8751348-8764360 GCF_907164565.1 Psammomys obesus
TATATATATATATATATATATATATATATATATATATATATATATATCATGGCTGAGAACAAAAGGATTCAAAACTATAAATATTCACTAACTGCCATTCTTTGATTAGCATGAAGAGCTTTGGGCAGTCCACGTAACCTCCAAGATTATATGATATAATTAGGAAAAAACTGAGAATTTGCATTTCACTTAAAATTTTAAAGTACAATTTACTAAGAAATTAAGGATTTAGTGATATATAAAGTGCTTAAAACACTTTAAAATATGGGTCTTATCTCCTCCATTCCTCTTGCATGCCTCCAGAACACCTGAGCTTTCAAGTCCTTCCCCTCTCACTCTACTTTTCCACCTCTGGTACCTTTTCCAAACTCTTTTCTCTATCATTTTCTGCCACTGTGAACATTCTTTTATCACTGAGAAGCTGCTCCTTATAATGTCTCACTTGGTGGAGATCAGGGAGTCTGAAGCTTAGAGACACTTGGTTTGTTGTTGTTCTTTATTTATTCACTTTACATCCTGATTGTAGCACCCTCCCCTTCTCTTCTCCAGGTCCCATTTGCCCTCCCTTTTCTTCCAGCCCCATCCAGACCCCTCAGAAAAGGTGAGTTACCCATTCACCAACCAACCCTAGTTCATCAAGTCACATCAGATTTGAGGTCCTCCTCTTCCACTGTGACAAGGCAAGGCAGTCCAGCCAGGTGGAAGTGACAGAAAGGCAGGCAACAGAGCCCATGTCAGAGACTGATCTTGCTCCCCTTATAAGTGGACCCACATGGAGACTGAGCTGCCCATCAGCTACATATGTGTAGAGGGCCTAGGTTCAGTCTATGCATGGTCCTTCATTGGATTCTTCAGTCCTGGTATGCAATCTTTGGCCTCGGCTAATTGGCTGTGTTGGTCTTCTTGTGGAGTTCTTGGCCCCTCTGGATCCTTTTATCCTTTCCCCCACTTTTCTACAAGGCTAGTCAAAAGAAATTGTAAAGGTCATAATTTTAAAATCTAAAAACTGAGATCATTTTAGTTCTCCAAACTCCTAAATGTAGGTGTGGCAGTCAACGGATTATTAAAACTGTTTATGAATATGAAAATAAATATTTGACCATGGAGAGATAAAGCAGGTGGAAACAGGACAGGACTCTGATCAGCTATCTTCAGAAATGCTCTATTTCTGTAAAATTCATGTTGTTTCACAAAATTAAATAAAAAAAGGAATACATTCTTTTATATAGACTCTCTAAGATTTTCCTCTAGAAACATGCAAGCCTCAGTGAGTTTATCACAACTACTGAATCTGTTGCTATTCCTGAGAGATGATCCCAGCTTTCCTATCATAATTATATGAAACTAAACCTGGTCAATACAATAAGCATCCAGAGGTTTCACCAGAGATGTGTTTGTGTCCCCTAAGCAATTCAAGATGGCCTCTACCCAAATAATATACCAGGCTTCCTGCATGCAACTACCAGTAGAGAAAAAAAAAAGCCTACATTGATAAGTAAGTCTCTGTAGCATCCTTCACTTTCTCCTTGTGGGTATATAAACAGAAGTCAGGAGGTGATATCTCTTCCATATGTGGAAACGTTGTACTTAATTAGCAGATTCCTGTGGGCTTGTAGAAAGTAACATCTGTAGAGAGTTACAACACGGGATAAATAAATCTCTTCCGACATAAAAGTCACATCTTGGCAAATTTAATTCCACCAGAATTTTCGAAACAAGTAATAGTTATTTCAATTTTTCTATCAATGTGGCTGTAACCAAGTGATGATAAATGAGAACAACACTGTAAAAGCTACAAATAGCATTAATGCTGTGACTAGAAATTGAGATCAGTGGGCTTCAATGTGGTGTGTGGAGACAGCCATGCTTCATGGACACTGGCTTGACCAATTTGCCACTTTGGGAAGACATCACAAATGGACATATGTATGTGGCTATGTACCAGAGACATCTATGTGTATGTGTTGTGTTCTCATGTATTTGTGCCGTAGGGTATGAAAGTATGTGTGTCTATGTGTATGTGCATATATTTGTGCGTATGTGTTTGTGTACTTGCATGTATATGTGTAAATATATGTGTTCGCATATATATTGTGTATTTGCATGTACATGTTTTTGTATATTTGTATTAATTTGTATGTGTGTTTATGGGACTATACATGCTAATGAATGTATGTATTATGTATATATGTGCTTGTGTGAATATATACATATATGTGTATATATTTCTCTATGTATATATGTGTGTGTGTGTGTACATGTGAGTTTGTGCACCCCGGTTCTCTGTGTGTTTTTGAACAATGATAATGGGTATGTTGCCATGTATATTCCAAAATAAATTTATGCAAGTGCCCAGGTGTTCTCAACAGAATATACACAGTCAGGACCTGACACTCATGTCTCTCATCAAAGAACTGGCTTATACTATGAAGATCCTAGTCTATGAATCCACAATCACAATTTGACTCTTCATTTTATTCCTACTAATATGTGCTTTTTCTTTGCAAAACTCCTCAGAGTTCGAGTTTAAACCATTGAAAGTGGACACAGTCACTTTTTGTTTTGGGGTTTTGACATATTCATATTTCTTATGTGCTTTCTAGATAGGAGACATTAAAGAGTCAATATTCCATTGTCCTGAACAAAATCACAATCTAAATTATTTTCTAAGTAGACCATGTTTGATGTGCCATTTTCACAATTTTCCCACAAATAGCTATATGTAAATATTTCATTAAAATGTTCATATTTTCAAAAAAAATAATGCCATGGATTAATAGTTGCCAGTTTGCTGACTGGCAGACTTCTTGAGTATGGGTGATTGACCTTGCAATAAAGTTCATAGTTATATGGCCTTTAAGGCTGTTGTTAATCTGTTTGAATTTCTAAAGTCTCTGAACCAGTAATTACAAATAACAGTATTTCTCACTTTGTGCATGTGAACATCTGAAGTCTTGTGGTGATAGTTAAGTAGTTTGTACTTCAGATACATAGCTACAAAAGGAAAACAGTAAGTAAAGGGATTGTGTTGTAAGGAAGAGTGTAGCAGAAAAGGTGGACTTATACTTATTTTCAACTTTAAAATGTTAGTTTTATTCATTTATGTGTATGAGAGCTCTGTCCGCAAGTATATGTGTGCACCATGCACACACCTGGTGTTCCTAGAACTCACAGGACATTACCAGATCTCTTGAAACTGGAACCATGGACAGTTAGGAGTTGCCATTTGGGTGCTGTGAACTGAACCCTCTGCAAAAGCATCTGCTAACCCAGGTCTGCTTCTGCCCTTGGGGTGTCCAAATGCCATTGCATACCTGGCTGGACTGTAAGGAATGAAGGTTAGCAGGAGCTCAGTCGCAGTGAGTGCAGCAGAAACAGCCTTCTCTGAGACTGTTTTTAGTGAAACAGCTCTTTTTAAATTTTTATTATCACTTACTACAATTTATTCAATTTATGTCCAGCTGTGTCCCCCTCCCTTGTCTCCTCCCATCCTCTTCTCCCCACAATGCACCTCTCCCAGTCCACTGATAGGGAAGGACCTCCTCCCCTTCCATCTGACCCTAGCCTCTCAGGTCTCATGAGTACTGTCTGCATTGTCTTCCTCTGTGGCCTGGTACAGCTGCTCTCCCCAGGGGACGGTGATTGTGATCAGAAAGCCTGTCAAGGAGTTCATGCCAGAGAAAGACCCTGCTCTCCTTATTAGGGAACCCACTTGGAGACTGAATCTATGGGCTATATCTGGGCTGGGGTTTTATTTCCTCTCTATGCATTGTTTTTGGTTGTGGTATCAGTCTCTGCAAGGCCCCCAAGGCTCAGTTTTTTGGCACTGTTGGTCTCCTTTTGGAGACCTATCCCCTCCAGGTCTTTCTATCTTCCCCCTTCCTTCATTAGATTACCTGCACTCTGCCCAAAATTTGGCTATGAGTCTCAGCCTCTGCTTCAATACCTCGATCAGTAGAGTCTTTCAGGGGTTATCCTTGGTAGGCTCCTGTCCTGTTCCCTGTCTTCTCCTGCTTCCAATTTTTATCATATTTGTCCTTGTGAATGAGGATTGAGCATCTTCCCTAGGGTCTTCCGTGTTGTTTAGCTTCCTTAAGAGTATAGGTTTAAGTATATTTATCCTATATTATAGGGCTAATATAAATTTATGAGTGAGTATATGCCATATGTGTCTTTCTGCTTCTTACCTCACTGAAGATGATCTTTTCTAGTTCCCCCCATTTGCCTGCAAATTTTATGATTTCCTTATTCCATTGTGTAAATGTACCACAATTACTGTATCCATTCCTCCATTGAGGGACATCTAGGTTGTTTTATCAACAATCAATAAATGGATCCTCATGAAACTGAAAAGCTTCTGTAAAGAAAGGACATTGTCATCAGAACAAAAGGTCAGCCTACAGATTGGGAAAGGATCTTCACCAACCCTGTATCTGACAGAGGGCTGATATCCAGAATATATAAAGAACTCAAGAAATTAAAAAGCAACAAATCAAGTAATCCAATTAAAAATGGGTTACAGAGTTAAACAGAGAATTCTCAATAGAGGAATATCGAATGGCAGAAAAACACTTACAGAAATGTTCAGTGTTCTTAGTCATCGGGGAAATGCAAATCAAAAGGACCCTGAGATTTCACCTTACTTTTATCAGAATGACTAAGATCAAAAGCTCAAGTGACAACATATGCTGGAGAGGATGTGGAGAAAAGGAAACCCTCCTCCATTCCTGGTGGGAACGTACAATAACTTTGGAAATCAATCTGGTACTGTCTCAGAAAATTAGGAATAGTGCTACCTCAAGATCCAGCTCTGTCACTCCTAGGAATATATCTGAAATATGTTCAACTATACAAAAAGGACATTTGGTCAACCATGTTCACAGCAGCTCTATTCAAAACAGCTCTTTCTGGTTGCTAGGAACAATGCTGGGGAAATGGGTGGGGCTTGGAGGTGCATGTACATCACTGGCTAGGGCCAAGGTGCTGGGAATGTTTCATTTGCATGGAGAGTTATCTCAGGTGCTAGTTAGACATGTACTCATAAAAAACATGTACCACCTCAAGTGTGGGAGAGGTAGGGGTATCAAGGCTACATGCACTTGGACATGCAGCTCAGAACAGGGAGGGAGCAATCCTTACTCCTGCTGGACCCAGATGAGATTTTTGGGATTTGGACACATCTCAACCCCACTCTTGCCCTGTACTGTTTCCCCACCACAAGGCTCACCTGCCCCACAAGCAGCAACCATTGCCACACAAGCAGTTAACCACTGAACCAGCATTCTTTTCACCTTTACCTTTCTGGAAATTCTGACCAAACAAACAAGTTTAGGAAATGAGATGAAGCTGCCTTTGAAATTTCTGTAGATGGAAATGCTGATTAGCTGAGTCAGCCATCAGTGTGGGTCATGAATTCAAATTAGAATCTGAAAGAAGAATATTCAGAGGGTACATATATGAATTTCCAGAGAAGAGAATTCGAAGCAAGAGTTAAGATCTACGACAGTTCTCCATGAAGCTATCATGCCACACAAATATCTGTTGTATACCTTAAACATAGATTCTATATACATATTTGTTCTAAGATGATTACACAAGCATATGACATGCAGAAAACTATAATCTTATAATGTGTAATTTCCTTAATTTCAAGATATTTATTGTAAATGATATCTTAGCTCACAACACATTTGAATTTTGTTCTTAGGTAATAATATATTTTTATAGAGGGTAACATGATTATGTTGATATGATTACTGTATTAACAGAGCCATAGATGGCTTCTCATAAGCATTGTCAGGCAATGGTTTCCTGTTTGGTAATACCATTTCTTATTCTTCAAAGACCACTTGAATTTTCACACACTGTCCTGAATGCATTTCGTTGGGGTTCATAAAGATGTTTCTTATTTACTATCTTCTTTTATCTTCTGCGCAATAAAACAGATGATAATGATATGTTTGTATACATCAGACTGCAGCTGGACAGAAAACAAGTGTGGTTATCAATTGGGACAGTGGGTTTGTTTTCATAATCTCACCTTTTAAATAACAACCATTAAAATCCCCTAAATTTGTGCAGTGTTCCACATTCAGCATATCCGTGTGTAAAGCGGCAGAACTTGCAAAGAGACGGAGAGATTCATGCATCTGTCACTGAAGTAGCGACTAACAGAGAGCAGCACAGCACACATTACACATAACCCTGGACAGCTGGACTCTGTGCAGCTCCTGGGAGGAGTGGATTCTGCACAGCCATCTGTTCCCCGACATCCATGACATCCTGGAACCAATTTGCTCCCACTGCAGATCAATTAAGAATATTTGTTTTGAATAGCACATACAAAAGTAAAATACAAAAAAAAAATTTACTGGCCAAATTTTTGCCTTGTTCAGTCAACTGGGGAATAAAGATTATTTTTTTTTAAATGAGAGAACTGTCTTTATTTATATCTTTGAATCATGGGAACTATTCAGATGCTTTCGAAGTGGTTTCTCTATCAAAAAGGAATCCAGATGTAGGTATTCTGTTGTAGGAATCACAGGACCAATGTATCCTTTCCACAGCTTATTCAACATTAGAAATATTGGTATGTATCAAATATGTATTAAAACTGACCATTGAGGAAATTAGTTCATGGTGTGTAAAGCAGCTTTTTTATAATTAACATAAATCAGAGCCCAGATGTGTGTTTTCTGACATTCATCTGGAGGATTGCACACTTCTTTCAGCATGTTGGTACTTTGACAGGATAGCTAATATGAATTCATATAAAAGGATAATTGTGCTGGAAAGATTCATTACAACAATTAGACACCTTCATCAGTATGTTAATTACAGTAGTATATGTAAGGTGATAGAATGGAAACTACTGTACTACTATTCAAATTGCACTTGAATTTATATGTTCCTGCTTAAGTGGAGGTAATTACATCCTCATATATGAAAATGCAAATAGTGATTTCACTTTGTAAATTCTCTAATGTTACGTGAGAGTAGATGTAGAAATGACCTTAATAATGATCATCTGTGGAAAATAAGTGGATTATGGTCACATAATTCTATATCAAAATTATGCTTTTATATTGTTTTTTTATACTGGCTTTTTATACTGTTAAAGTTTGGCTTCATTTTGATTTTCCCTGACTCTACCCTCTTGGAATTAAAATTAAAGAGTATTTAACTTATTCCAATGTTACAGAAACTCACAGTTTTGAAACCTTGGGTGTTTTACAAAAACAATGAAAGTTTAGAAGAACTTAGGGGTCTTCAAGAGACATTTGATGTCTTAGAACTATACTAGAGTGTTTTCTAGTATCGTGTTTCTAGTAGTGGTAATATTGTGGTGGTAGAAGGAAAGGTTGTAGCTGAATAGTGATGTGTTAGTGTTTCAAGTTGACAGCAGACAATTGAGAGTCTAATGCATGATAACTTGACACAAGTTAGGGTCATTTGGAAAGCAGTAATCTTAATTCCATGCCAAGTGGCTTTTTGTCATTGTGTTTTAAAACAGCAGTAGAAACCCAATTAAGACATATTGAAATTTATTTTTAAGGATTCATCTTAAAACTGACATAAGATATAGGAAATATAATCAGTACTCAATTTAAAACTTACATCTACTCATTTAAAACTTAATTCTGGAGCTGGAAAGGTGTTTCAGCCAGTGAAGTATCCTTTCTGAATGAAGGCAATAATGTAAGGAGGCACAAACACCCTACTCCCATTGTTGACCATGCTGTACATTTGTTACATAAGGTGTCTAAGTCTGATTCATGCAAGCTCTTTGGTTGATGGTTCAGTTTCTATGAGCCCATTGGGTCCAGTTCAGTTTACTCTGTAGGACTTAAGTTTCAAGTTAACAAAAAATTATTTAGTCTATCTCTGGGGGACTTTTACTCTTCTGTTTTTTGTTTTATAAGTATCTCTCTCTTTAAAAAAAAACAACACTAACAGTTTTATTTAAAAATGCATTTAAATCTTTGTTATACCCTCTAAATATAGGCATACGATGTGTCTAAATTTTTATTTTTTTATTAATTACATTTTATTGTCTTTGTATCCCCCTGTAGTTCCCTCCCTCCTCCCCTCCCAATCCCTCTCTTCCTCCCCCTTCTCCATGCATGCCCCTCCCCAAGTCCACTGGAAGGGGAGGTCTTCTTTTCCTTCCTTCTGATCCTAGTCTGTTAGGTCTCAACAGGAGTGGCTGCATTGTCTTCCTCTGTGGCCTGGTAAGGCTGCTCCCCACCCCTCAGGGGGAGATGATCAAAGAGCAGGGCAATCAGTTCATGCCAGAAACAATCCCTGTTCCCATTATTAAGGAACCCACTTGAACACTAAACTGCCATGGGCTACATCTGTGCAGGGGTTCTAGGTTATCTCCATGCATGGTCCTTGGTTGGAGTATCAGTCTCAGGGAAGACCCCTATGCTCAGATTTTTTGGTTCTGTTGCTCTTCTTGTGGGGCTTCTCTCCTCTCCAGTTCTATAAGTATCTCTTTTAAAGTGTGATTAGATTTCTCTACAACTGCTTGTCCTGAAGGATTGTGTGGCATACGTAATATGCTTTATATTATAATAAGCAAAGAATTGCTTCATCTTACTGAGGATATATGCAGGAGCATTGTCAATCTTAATTTGTGTGGGTATCCCCACAATAGACATTACTTCCAGTAAATGTGTAATAAAAGAATCAACCTTTTCAGAACTCAAAGCAAGTGTTCATTGAAACTTTGAATATTTATCAATGGTATGCAGTATGAACTTTAGTTTTCCAAATTCTAAACTTTAGTTTTTCAAAACAACACATACATTTGCCAGAATTCATTTCTTTTGGTACCCCTACAGCTACTTCTGGTGAATAATGGAATTTGGTTTTACAAAGAACAAGTGAGACATTTTTCTATGATTTCCTTGTCTTGTTGCCAAGAGACAGAAAGATTTTTTATTTAAACCTTCTCTGTTAACATGATATTTTTTTCATGAAATTTTGAGGCTTCTACCACATTCTTTATTAATAATTGATCAATTTCCTCATTTTCTTGTGCTAATGGACCTGGCAAGTCTGTATGAAACTGAATGTTGGGAATATACAATGGATAATTTCTATTTCTGATTACTTGTTGCAGATGCATAAGCAAGGTTACTTCTGAATTATAGGGGATAAATTCAGCAGTTTCTATATGCAAAACAACTCTCTCTTCATATTGAGAATCATTAATTATATTAAGAGATTCCAAAATCTAATTATAGCATAAGAATTGCATATAACTCTGGTCTTTACGTAGAACTTTTGGCCTTTGAACTACTTTCCTTATTATGTCGAACTTATAGCCACCCATTCTCAACTTATTCACATAATATCGAATGTAGAAGCTTCAGGTATTAGCATTCCTTTTATAGTACATGGGAGAACCCCATCAGTTCTTTATATAAACCGAAGACATTTCCTTTTAGAATACTTGTGGTTAACTTCTTCCAAATAGTTGCTACAAGCTCTCTGCCAACCTTAATTTATTATCCATAGTCACATTATCTCAACATTACTAAAAGGTGCTACAATTTTAGTTGGATCTGTTCCAGATGTTTGAAATATTCTTAATCTATCTTTTATGATTAGATAAGAAACCATTTCTATATGTCTTTAATTTTTTTTTCTTTTCGTGTGCCAGAAAATCCATTCCATAATACTATTTTCCCTTTGTATAATGAACCCAATAAGAGAATGAGTTTAATAACCAAAATACAATTAAAGTTGGAATCTATTTGACTCACATATTATGAATCTCATAGTCATTGTTTTAATAGAATTCTCTCTCTCTCCTTCAGCTGTTAACCATCTTGGACTGTTTAAGTCCAAATCTTGTAACATTTGAAACAAATTACTTAACTCATGAGTAATTAATTTAGATGTAGACTATAGCCAATTAATATCTCCCAATAATGAAAATCATTAGGAGTTTGAGACCGGTTTCTTCAGATCTGTACCATTTGTGGTTCAATATTTTGGTTGGATTATTTTATAACCCAAATAGCTAATACAATCTCTTCTCTGTATGTTTTCAGAAGCAAATTGTAACCACCAGTATGGAAGCATTTTTTTTTAATTTTTATTAATTACACTTTATTCACTTTGTATCTCCCCATAAGCTCCTCCCTCATCCCCTTCCAATCCCACCTTCTCTCCCCCTTCTCTACCCATGCCCCCTTCCCAAGTCCACTGATGGGGAGGTCTTCCTCTCCTTCCTTCTGATCCTAGTCTATCAGATCTCATCAAGAGTGGCTGCATTGTCAACTTCTGTGGCCTGGTAAGGCTGCTCCCCCCTCAGGGGGAGGTGATCATAGGATGATCCTTTTCAGTTCCTACCATTTACCTGCAAATTTCATGATTTCCTTGTTTTTCATTGCTGAGTAATAGTCCATTGGGTAAATGTACCACAATTTCTGTATCCATTCTTCAGTTGAGAAACATCTCTGTTGTTTATCTGACTATTACAAAAAAAAAAAAGCTGCTACAAACATGGTTGAGCAAATGTCCTTGTATTCTTGAGCCTCTTTTGAATATATCCCTAGAAGTTGTATAGCTGAATCTTGAGTAAGTGCTATTCCTAGTTGTCTGAGAAAGCACCAGATTGACTTCCAGAGTGGTTGTACAAGTTTACCTTCCCACCAGCAATGGAGGAGGGTTTCCCTTTCTCCACAACCTCTCCAACATGTGTTGTCACTTGAGTTTTTTATCTTGCCTGAAAAGCTTCTGTTAAGCAAAGGACACTGTCATCAAAACAAAATGAATGCCTACAGATTGGGAAAGAATCTTCACCAACCCTCCATCTGACAGAGGGCTAATATCCAGTATATATAAAGAATTAAAGAAGTTGAAATGCAATAAATCAAGTAATCCAATTAAAAAATGGGGAACAGAACTTAAAAGAGAATTCTCCATAGAGGAATATCAAATGACAGAGAAACACTTAAATGCTCAATGTCATTAGGCATCAGGGAAATCAAAACGACCCTGAGATTTCACCTTACATACATCAGAATGACCAAGATCAAACACTCAAGTGACAACACATTCTGGAAGCACTTTTTTGTGTTTCCTTAATCATCTTCTCTAAAGTATCTGCATCAGAATAAGCCAACAGAATATCTAATGATAATTAATGGATTGAAGAAAGTACCTATGAATTATTTTTAGTGGTTGTTGCGTAAAAATTAGACATAAATTTGAACATTCCCTGTGTAAGAACTTCCAATGATATATTTTTACTGATCTACCATTATAATAAGTAGGTACTATGAAAACAAACTATGAAAGCAAATTATGAAAACTTTTGCAGGGAGATTGTAAAATATCAGTCTTTTAAATCAATTCCTATCATAGGCCATGACTTAGGTAGTAAAGTAGGTAAAGGAATCCCATGCTGTAATCTGACCCATCAGATTAATTTCTCTATTTACCAGTGTTAAACCTGTTAACATCCTCCATTTTCCTCATTTCTATTTTATAACAAACACAAGGGAATTCCATGGGCCAGTAGACTCTTGTATATGTTGAGCCTCTAGCTGCTCCTGTACCAGCTGCTTAGGTACCTGTAATTTTTCCTTAGTTAAGGGCCATTCTTCTACCAATATATACTTATCAGCCAACTATTTCAGGGGTAGGGCAGTTGGTATTTCAGCAGTGGTCCCCTCCCTTATGAATTTAGAAACTCAATCCATGTGATGTTCTGTGTTTGGACAATTAGCAAAACCTGAGATTAGTTTTACCTTCCTTGGGGGCTTCTACCATTTCACCCCAAATTTCATCACGAACTGTCTCTGGGATTGCAGACTTTCTTTTTTCTTTTTTTTATTATTATCTTTTGCCTGCTGGTGGAGTTGAACGGTTCTTGAGTCAGGAGTGAGGATTGAAATTAACAAACCAACACACAACATGTGGGACCTTTCTGAGAGCCTCTAGTAGAAGCTAGACACCTTGCTTTATTCCAGACTCCTTTTAAGTCAGAACAAAAGCACCTCAGCACAATGAAAGAATACACAAGGAAGTCAAGGAAAAGGGCTGACTTTCACAAGACATCCCAACTGCTGTCTCAAGCAAAAGGATACAGACTTGATAACTTATCACTGATTCCAGTGAAGGCCAGGGTGAAAGCAGTCTTTCTGCTGAGATCTAAATATCAAAGCAGGCTGGCAGACCAGCAGCCCTCAACAATTATTTATTACAATTTATTAAATTTGTATCCCTTCTGTGGCCCACTCCCTTTTCTCCTCCCAAACCCACCTCCCTCTTCTCTCTTATGCCCCTCCCCTAGTCCACTGGTAAAGGAGATCTTCCTCCCCTATCTCATCCTAGCCTATCAGGTCTCACCAGGACTAGGTGCCTTGTCTTCTTCTGTGGCCTGGGAAGGCTGTACTCCCCAACAGGGAGGTGATCAGAGAGCCTGTCACTGAGTTGTTGCCAGAGAAAGCCCCTGCTCAGGTTGCAGAATTATTAATCTGAGTGCCCCATTATTGTAAAATATCGCTTCCCAATTAATTTATAGGTGTGTCAGGCTCATAAAGTCTTTAACTTCCATGTTTGACTTTCCAGTCCCATGGGTATTTAAATACTTGAGATAATTTTCCAGTCCTATAAACTATAATATAGACCTTCTGAATTCGTCCTTCTGAATTCCAAGAATGTTGAGAAATGATAGTCACATCAGCTTCTGTATCTACCAAGTCTTCTATGTCAACATCATTTACTTGCAATTTTAATTTTGGCCTCTGATCATTAACTACTGTTTTCCAGAACACACATTTTCCAGTACTTCTAAACTGTCCTGTTCTTTCTACCGGAACAGCTTTACCTAAAATGTAGGTAAACAAAAGCAAAAGCAGCTACACAGTCTTATCACCTTCTCCTTTATCTATGTATCTATGTATCTATGTATCTATGTATCTATGTATCTATGTATCTGTCTATCTATCTATCTATCTATCTATCTATCTATCTATCTATCTATCTATCT
>NW_026592732.1:8764370-8766416 GCF_907164565.1 Psammomys obesus
TCTATCTATCTATCTATCTATCTATCTATCTATCTATCTATCTATCTTACATAGGCCATAATTTTAATTTCTCCTTTGAAATTCCCATCTATAATTCCTATATGTATAATACATCCTTAGAAAGTTAATCCACTCCACCCAAAGATCATTCCTAATGTCCCTGAGTACAAAAGACCATAAACTCCAGTGGTTACTTTGTAAACGTTGAATTTTTGAGGACAGGGTAAGAGCTTATCTATGGCCAAGACTAGAGCAGTATTGCTCATGGTGGCATGCATGTGACCAGCCATACTTAGTTGTGTTTTTCTGCCTGCTTGTTATTTCCTGGCTAACAAGAGAGAAATGGCTTGCTTTTTTTTTTTTTTTTTTTTTTTTTTGCTGTGGGACCCTGAGCTATCAGGCCTCCATTTTTGTTTCCCAGTGACAAGAAATAAGAAATTTCTTTGCATATCTGTTTTGGACCTGCATTCGTTGGTCCAATGGTATCCCTAACCACAACGTCTGCAAACCTCAAGAAAGCTTAGGCATTCTTTTCGAAAACCCATTGGCACTAAAAACTGTCTTGCTTACTCTTCTGGCAGAAAGTACCGTGTTTCTCACAGTTTACACACCAGTCAATTTAAGATCTGGGGCTTTTAGTGGCTTGGTCATTATTTCTTTGTAAATGACAGGATTTTCTGCAATTAAAGCAAAAGCACAGGGCTTTTGCTATCAGAGACCCTTAACAATAGCTTGTCCTATGATAATAACATGTACCTTTCCCACTTATCCATTAGTGCTGCCTGTGCATTTTAACAGACTAGTAACTCTTTTACATGCAGTGTTTCCAGTCTCATACACCAAAGCCTCTCTCAACATCTCTCACATCATGGCCTGATATGGCTTTTTTATAGCTGAAACCAATCTTTGCCAAAAAAAAAAAAAAAAAAAAAAAAATGAAAGAAAAGAAAAGAAAAAAATCTTTGAAGTCTTTCCCGAAGTCTTGTATGATCTTCATAAATGAGGTGGACCTATTGCTAGGCTCCTCAACTTTATCACAACCTATTAAAGCTACTAGGTGACATTGCTCTATAAAAGGATCATCAAATCAAATCTGTTCTCGTAGGTCAGAGTACTGCCCTGCTCCAAGCAACTGACCTTTGACAATATTCTTTCCCCTTGCTCTATTTCACTGTTCAATATTTGTGGCTTCCTCCCAACTCCACATTAACCATTGTAACTACTGACCAGACTCTAGCACAGCTGTTACCAGACCCTTCCAATTTGGGGGAATAATTCTACCTTAGGTAGCCTACTTAATACTTGTTTTACACGAGGTGAATGCACTCCATAGGAAATCGTGACCTACTAAAAATGCGGCAGATCTATCATTTTTATCGATGCCACACCATCATAACTGTGATCCACACCATTAGCAGGCATGTGCTATACAATTTCTGGGAAAACCAATGGTGATTTTGTAATCCTAGGCTGCCCCTCCTCTGACAGCACAATTGGCTCAAAATTAACCATTTTCTCTCAAAATGAGCTGTTTTTGTTTAGCTCTATATGAATTCCTCTTCCTCTTGACCCCACCCCTGGCAACACACCTAATTCCCCTCCCCACCTAGTAGAGGTGGGGACTTGAAACTGAAAATATAGGGCACCTTGTGGGGCTGTGGTCTGTCTTCTAGCCTGGTGGCTTTTCTCTTTCATCCTCTGGGAAGCCTAGTTCTCTTGCTCAGTCCCTGGGTCTGAACCCTTTTGGTCTCCTCTTTCCTAGCCCTATTTGCTTCCCAAGCATTTACACCTCTACCCACAATTTTTCCAGCTGTACAGCCAACTCTGCAACACTGAAAATGAAGAAAATGAGTAACCCTTTCAGTTTTCCTGTTTCATCCATTTTTATTTCTCAGCTTCCTTCATTTCCATTCACAATTTTTAAATGGCTCAGCCATTCTCCCAACCTTTTTAAAAATGGAATAGAAAAGAAAAAAGAAAGAAGAGAGAGAGAGAGAAAGAAAGAAAGAAAGAAAGAAAGAAAGAAAGAAAGAAAGAAAGAAAGAA
>NW_026592732.1:8766426-8804177 GCF_907164565.1 Psammomys obesus
GAAAGAAAGAAAGAAAGAAAGAAAGAAAGAAAGAAAGAAAGAAAGAAGCAGGAAAATCCACTTTGGGAGCAAAGTGGGAGAGATCCTAGTAGCAGCAGGAACAATAAACCTTTTGCTGACATCCATTCCTTCTTCCTCCTGCTGTTTTCTCTATAGCATTAGAAATCAGATTTCGAATTCTGCTGAGCCTTTGTCTGGGTACCACTTGTGCCTGGAATTTTGGTTACTTTATTTGGTTATTTTTTTCTACCTCCCTATACATACACCCCTATCCATTCTAAACCCCCAACACTAGATAGGAGAAAAAGAAGGATAGAAAGGAAAGGGGGCACCAATATCGTTAGACTGCAGATTAGAAGTATAAAGCTTCTTTGGGCAACTGTGATCATTGTCATCTGGATATCTCCAAACAACAAATAGCAACTCAGCAAGCAGAAAACAGCAAGCACAGCAGGAGTAGCAGGGGGAGTAACAGCTGCCACACCCCTCAGGGCTCTGGCATTTACAGACCCTCTGAAGATTCCCTCTTAAGCTGCAAAATCAAGCTCCAGCCAGAGCATGAGACAAATCATAGTTAACTGCTGTGGAAAATCTGAAGCAGCCCCATACCCCACACTTGGGATTAAACAAAAGTATATTCATATTACATTTTCGTCTTTTTAAAGAAACCAAAATTCTCATTACAGGAGAGTGATTAAGAAAGACATCTCTGACTAAAATACTCAATCCCCATTCAGAAAAGCAAAGAGGATGGACATCCATCGGAGGAGGGAAAAAACAGGGAATAGGACAGGAGCCTACCACAGAGGGCCTCTGAAAGGCTCTAACATGCAGGGTATCAAGCAGATTGCTGAGATTCATAGCCAAACTTTAGGCAGAGTACAGGGAATCTTACAAAAGAAGTAGGAGATAGTAAGACCTGCAGAGGACAGAAGCTCTACAAGGAGAGCAAAAGATCCAGAAAGTCTGAGATCAGGGGTCTTTTTCTGAGACTGATACTCCAGCCAAGGACCACTCATGCAGATGGCCTGGAACCCCTGCACAGAGGTTGCCTATGGCAGTTCAGTATCCAAGTGGGTTCATAGTAATGGGGACAGGGATTGTCTCTGGCAGGAACTGATTGGCCTGCTCTTTGGCCTTAGGGGGGGAACAGCCTTACCAGGCTACAGAGGAAGGCAATACAGCCACACCTGATGAGACCTGATAGACTAGGATCAGAGGGAAGTGGAAGAGGACCTCCCCTTATCAGCAGACTGGGGGAGGGACACAGTAGGGAAAGAGGGAGGGAGGGCGGGATTGGGAAGGCAGGAGGGAGGGAGCTACAGGGTGGATACAAAGTGAATACACTGTAATTAATAAAAAAAATAATTAAAAAAATAAAAAAATACTGTGAGGCATAGGAACCCTTCCAATTTGGGTTCATATATATATATATATATATATATATATATATATATATATATATATATATATATGCTGTTGACCTCTGACCCTCATAGGAGTGGGGCTGGTAGAGCTTTCCTCCAGAGGGATTGGCCTGCAAGTATTGAGATGGAGCATATTCAAACCCCAGAAAGCCTAAATTTGAGACATAAAATCTCATCCTGACAACAGAAGGTGTGGGACAAAGGTCTCTCCCTGTTTCTGTGCCTGCCTCAGGAGCATGTGACATAATGACAAGGTGGTTACAGGTGGTTAGTCACATTAGCTTGTCATCTGTTACCTTTCCTCATGTAAACAGAGCACCATCAGCATCCTAGTCCCAGCCAATGAAACCTTCACACCTGTATAGCCTCCTCACCGCCCAAGGTTTACAGGTCTCTGTTGCACATGAAATAAAGCATATACCATCTATTTAACCCAAGGTCATCTGAGAATGGCTATTTTATTCTAAGCTGTAATCCTGGGGAAAGAAGGGTTCCCCTTCTCTCCCAAGAAGTCAACACTGGACCCCTGGACTTAACTGCTGGCCAGGCTGTTCTCTCAGGACCCTCTTAGCCACTGAGGAGGCTTTTGTGGTCACTGTGGGCCGTGAGTCAGCTCAAATTGCCCCTGCATCTTTCATGCCTCTCCGCTTGCCGCAGTGCCCATCTGTAGTAGCGTCCTTAATCAGTCGTTCTATTTCCTCAAATCTGGTCATGTTTCTACTGTAGTCTGGTCCTGGCAGGCCAACTAAAAGAACCAAAACACTTTGCTGCAGATAAATCTTTTTCTCCCGTATCTCAAGTGGAAGCAGAAATCCAGTGGCAAGGGCCCCATTTCACCCTTCACCCTTCCCTGCCTGGAGCCCCAACATTCCGGAAGGAAGCAGAACTCTGGACCTCAAGCTCCATTCTTTTCCGAGGAAACTGATGGCCTTCCTGCAGGGAAGCGCTCACTTCCGGCAAGGTGCCCAGGGATTTCCTTGAACAAGGAAGAGCATATGTGAAGGTGTACATGTACTTCTTTACATACAGGGAACGTCAAACATCAAGAAACAAGTAAAACAAAACCAGCTCTATCTATAATTGCAAAAGTTACTAGTATAAAATGTACAAGTAGATGTTTAAATTGCTGCTCATTGTCTTAAAATCTTAGTAAAAAAAGTAATATCATGCCCATACAGTATTGTCCAAACCAAGAGGACTAATATTTTAAACTCTAACATCTATACAATGCAAAATTCTTAACCATATAGTGACAAACTAAGAGAAAAACATAAATAAAAGGAATTTTAAAAATTATTATAGTACTCAACAAAGATATGTTTAACACAATCCAGGAGTGAGAAGAACTCATGATACATAATGATGAAAACAATTCCTAAGGAAGAAGAGCCTTCTTGAAACATGCAGGTACTACTACTGCTCTTCAAAACATACATTACATATTTATTATTCATTCATTCATTCATTCATTCATTCATTTATTTTGTGTTGCACATACACTTGTTTGTGTGTGTGTGTGTTTGTGTGTAAGCACACATGTGGTGGCAAGAAGACAGTGTTGAGAATCGGTTCACTCCTGCAAGGGGATTCTCAGGATATGAACTCAGGTCTTGAAGCTTAGTGGCAAGTATACTTTCATGCTAAGCCAACTTGGTGGACATATCACTAGTATTCTTAATGGGGAAACTCTGAAACTTCTTTTTTGTTATTCAAGGTTAAGGGCAATGACATGCTTTCTCTACAATAGTTCATGCAATAGTCCATGGAAATCTAACCAGTTCAATATGTAGAGAAAGAAATAAGAAAGAAAGAAAGAAAGAAAGAAAGAAAGAAAGAAAGAAAGAAAGAAAGAAAGAAAGAAAGAAAGAAAGAAAGAAAAAGAGAGTAAGAGGGGGAGAGAGGAAGGAAAAAAGAAATAAGAAAGGAAGTTTGGGAAAAAAGAAAACACAAGGCATTTAGGTCATAAAATTTTAAAAGAAAAGTTGTTTTATTTGCATAAATATTATCAACTACATAGGAAAATATAAATAATTTAAAATAGTTAAGAATACCCTTAGAACTAATTTATTTAGTGATAGAGTACACATAAATATGCTTGTTCTTTAAAATTAGCAATGAGCAGTAAAATGGAATAAAAGATAGTTTCATTATACTGTGCTACTACCCGTAAGCATAAAATACATTCAAATAAATTTGCCAAAATGTATTCAAAACCTGCTTACCCCATCTACAAATTTTGCTGAGATAAAGAAATTTGTGGAATTAGAATACTAATCCTGAAACTTGCCACTGCGGTGTCCAGATTATTTTGAGTCTAAGACAATTTAGGAATAACAGACAGTGGAACAACTCTATTTTCTCCACCTGTCAGAAAAGAAGCAAGAGTCCCTCCTCGTGGACCTATAGAAATTAGGGGATAGCTATAATCTTAGTGGTGAAAGAGATGTCGCCTGGAGGTGTGCCACAAACTGTATTCAGAGACTTTTCTTCCGTGAAAGCCCAGGAGTCCCCTACCTATCCTCTAATCTGTTCTTCTCCAACTGCTATAAAAACTTGAAAAAAAATTATTTTTGAGAATTGTCTTTTCTTTATGACCTCCCATGCTTATTTCATTTAAAACTTTAAACTGAACAATATTTACATGATTTTAACCTGATATAACTTTGGGCAGGGCCCAGCCACTGATTTTAAAATAATTATTATTTTTTTCCTTCCATTGAATTGGAAACAAAACCTAATTTAAAAAACATCATTATCTAGTTGCTAACTCCACTAACATAGCCAATTGATTGAATATGATAAGCAACAAAAACCTGAGTAGGAATTTCATAAATTTTAATTTACCACCACACCGTAATATATACATGAATGTGCAAAGAGTATATTGTAAGTAAACATTTAAAACTAAATACTACACACACTTTTATTGCCCTCATCTTTGGGTGTCACCTGTAAATTGCAAATCGTCAATTAGTTTGGGGTAGTCAGAATTTAGGATGCACTCAGTTGATGGAATCCAGCTATGCTGATACTGGCTAGGGTGGCAGTTCTCAAACACACATCACTGCTTTTACTCGAGGTCCATAGCTCCTATGACTTGTGAGATCTCTGTGTTATGTATTCTATGTGCACAGTATGAGCCCACGGTGCTCACTCAGCATCTGTGCCCATCATTCATGAGAAAACTGAGAATTAGGCAGAGAGTTGTCAAACTCTCAAACAGAACTGCAGTGTCCTCAGCCTATTTGTGGGGATTCTGTCAGGTATCTGCTTATCTAAACTTCCTGCCTGGGACTAGAATGGACAGGCCCTTCCTCACTATATCACCTTGAAGGCTTCTCCTACAGGCATAGCCTTAGGCAAGAAGCTTCTCCATAGCAAAAGCAAAGCCCACAGGAGGACACAGCTCAAGGCTGTCAGCTTACTGATCCAGGTGTTATAGATGGAATGTAGATTCCTGAATAGATCAGCTGTGTACAGGGTCTCTACGTCTATTTCTCTGGCATCGTAACCACAGGGCTTCACAAACTGTGCCTAGAGATTTTAAATTATTATCAAAGTGAAAGGTTGTTTCTTGTATTTATAATCACATTTAATCTTCACAACAATCTTATAAGGGAGGTTTGTGGCACACATACACACACACACATACACACACAAAAAAAACAGGAAAATAAAATACAGATCAAAGGCTACCATTAGACAGTAAGCATGGACTGTTATTGATCACATTTTAAAGATGAGCTAACAAGTAAAAACATAAACATGTAGTTTAGTTAATTTTGTTGACTTGAAATTACAAGATTTAGAGACAGGAAAAATAACATGCTTACTGCTTGCTGACTCTTCAGTGATTCTGGGTTTCAGTCCAGGGCTTTCAACTAAGATATGAATGCAGTGAAATCTGCCAGATATTGGACAACACACTTCAACAATGAGCTTAGAAATATTTCCACAGTGGGAAGCTTGTTTATCAAAAATGGAACACAGTTAGGAGTAAATATCAGTTAGCATGGAGCTGAATTAAGGCAAAAGAAGGAAAAAGGAAAAAGAAGAAAAAAGAGAGTTGGCATAATCTACATGGAATAGCCTCTGACTCTTTTTAAAATTTTTAAAGCTATTTTTATTATCAGTGTATAAGGTCGTTTATTTTGTATTCAAATGCTTACTGTGTTGATCTTTGAGTTCTCCACCTCAACCAAGTTCTTTCCATTATCTAGGACTTATTTCATTTCTAAGGGAATACAGCTAAGATTTTGTTCAAGTTCAGCGAGCGCTAAACTAGAAAATTATTGACTGCTATTTCCTAGAATTCTGCCTTTCTCCATCTTCAGCTGTTTGACATCAATTTGCACTTAACACTGTGTCCAATATTTTTAATATAATAAATGCACACTCCTCAGTCCCCTCAAATGTGAGCATTGAATACAATTAGCCCAGGTGTTCAATGCCTGGGAGTATAGTCTTTCAGTTTCTCAGTGACATCTGGAATCCAAAGGGACAGTGTTTGGGTTTTGCCCTGGGGACATAAGTGCAAGGCTGAGAGCTCTAAGAATTTGAGAAGGGCAATGACAGCTTTTCTGGCACAGCCTTTGTGCTTTCTGCCTCTAATTTCCAGTGGAATCTAGCAAGGACGATTTTCCCCTGAGGGAAATGTGTGGTCTTCAACTAAGATGGGGGCAGTGGCTGAGAGTTTATTATTAGATGTGCCTTTCATAAGTGAAGTTTTTAAAAGTTTCTGAAGGCCTTGTTTAAATTACTGTGGCTGCGGGGCACCTGTAGTTTATCTGCAAACCATGTATGTATGTTTTATGAAGCTATTTAATCTCCAATTCACTTTTTACAAAGACAGTCACCATAGCAACTGACATCTAAAAGTTTCCTGCTAGCTTTTATACAAAAATCATTCTGTACTCATTGAAACATACACACATACATAGAAATGAATAGATACAAATATATATTTGCTCTGCAGAACATCATGGATACTTGGCTTCAAGTGAGCTGGCTCATTATTTCAGTCATTTTTTTTTCTTCTTCATCTCAGGCCAATGCTGAGAGTGGTTAAATATAAGCAAAGTCAAGATCCCTAAATGTCAGCAGAGAAATTTCTGTTGATTGATATGAAGACATTTCAACAAAGTCTTAGCAATTGTTTCTCTTTTTTTCATAAAGTCATACAAGATGTCATAACTTTCCTTTGCATCCTAGTATATAAATCGATAAAATAATCGCCAATCAATCTTAAGAAAACACCCTTTATTTTCATGTGAAATAAAATCATAGGAAATACAGAGAGAATTTATTGTCCTAGTGGTAGGAGACTGCTACAAACATAAGAAAAGCAGTTGTGAGGTGGAGTGCTGCCATAGCAGTTTAGAGTGCTGGCTGATCTTACAGAGGACAGCTGTTCGGTTCCCAGCACCCATACCTGCCCACAGCTGCCTACAATGTTAGCTCCATAGGATCTGACACCTTCTTCTAGCCTCCCCAGGCATTCACACTCACACACGCGCGCGCGCGCGCGCGCACACACACACACACACACACACACACACACATTCTATTCCAGACAAAAGAAAGACACTTCATCATTATCATCTCCCAAGAATTAAGTCATAATAATGAAAACTGTGTTTGAAATGAAGATCTGTGTTAGGCAGTTAAGGAGTAACTTTCAGTTTCAGTTGAGTTTCCTCTCTGTTGAAACATGGCTTTTCTATATTTGTCTGAAATTCAGTGTGTGGATGCTATCAGTACAGAAGACTAGCTAAACAATACCTGTCAATATCTGTTATATGCCTGCCACTCTAGCATTCGCATAGCTAACACAATAACCTAAAAACTTTGGGTCCAGGCTAGGTGACATACTGCAACCTAATATGAAAATTACAAATAAGTAAAACAAAAAAATATCATCATCCCCAAAACATCAACCTCAGGCCCAAGAGTACCTGATTTTATTTACTTGACTGTCCCTTTTTGTATGATATATCTACTCTCAAAGAGCCCCTGACTCTTTAAAATTTTGAAAGCCATTTTTTTGTATTATCAACCTGTAGAGTAATTTATTCTGTATTAAAATGTCCATGTGCTAGTTTTTGTTTGAGTTCTCCACATTAAGCAACTTCTTTCCTTTGTCTAGGACTTAATTCATTTAACTTTTGTTATCTGGACTTTGTAGTCTTTTAGATTTTGTTACTTAATGCTTCTTTTCTATGGTGATTTTTGCTATTCCCAGGCTTGGTATATAGCTCTTATGCAACTGATGTTATATTCCATTTGCAGAGAGGGAGACATTATTTTCTAATTGTTGCTCTTGACTATTTCCTTATTTTTTTCAAGAATCTGCTTCACATTTACTGAGCCATTTTCAAACAGGACTCTTGTTCTGTGCCCCAATGAGCTTTCATTAATAACTTTACAAAAGCCAATGAACTTGCACAATTATAAACCCACATTTTTTTCAATGATAAACATTTGTGTATGGTATTCCTGGGGAGACAGTCATCAACGTTGTCAGTTTCAAAGAGCTACTGACCTTCTGAAAGTTTGAGAATAATCTTTTTTATTTTTAATTTGTAGTTTGCTCCATTCTTTTATACAATATTCAAATGTTGGCTCCATCCTTTACTGGATTTTTCAATTCCCTTTCTTCTTTACTATTGCTAGATATTGCATTAACTTGAATTTCTCACTCTATAGGATGTTAACAGTTGAGGATGGCTGCATTTAACTGACTGGTTTCATGCAAATCAAAGATTATGTCATATTTCTGTGTTAGACCTTAAAATTTTTACAAGATACATTCCTGTTAATAAAGAAACTGAAGCTAAATTAATTTTGTATGGGGATTTTGTTTGTAAGGATGTCTACCATGTGCAGGAAGTGTCAACAGAGGACAGAAAGGGACACTGGACCCTCTGGAACCAGAGTTACAGACAGTTGTAAGCCATCATAGGGATAATGGGAACTGAACTCTGGCCCTTTGGAAAAGTGTCAAGTATGTTTAACCATTGAACAATCTCTACAGACTCCTCACTATTTGGGGTTGTAGGTGGAGTGGGATTTGTATGTGTATCTCTGGCTAGTGTGGTACCACGCTGGTCACATTTCAGGCTAGCCACGCACTTACGGCAGTCCTCATGTGTCACCTTCCCAAATGCTGGGTTACAAGGTGTTGTGTGGGTATTTCCTCTGAACTGAAACAGTTTCTCCCGAAGGGAGATAGGAGCGCCCTAAGATGCAGCAAGTAAATATAACTTAACGGGATAATTCACTAAATTAAACTTTCAAGAATCACAAGGCCTCGCTTTAAGGTTCACAGAGTGGCGACAGTTGCTGGGGACTGGTTGGCTCCTGGTATGTGGCCTGAAAGCAATGCACAGAGCTTCAGGATCTGAGTTGCCACCAACACTGGGTTCATCCTTGACTTTTTATTTTTTTAATTGCAATTTATTCACTTTGTATCATGGCTGTGGACCCCTCCCTCTTTTTCTCCCAATCTCTCCCTCCCTCCCTCTTCTCCCAATATACCCCTCCTCTAATTTAGTAATGCAGCTGCCTTTGGATCACCCATACTTTTAAGAGCACTTCATCCATACTCCTGTAAGTCACCCTAATAAAGTCAGCTGTTTTGGATGAAATAATTTCTTTATTCTGTTTTTCATCCTCTATTTAGTGCAAATAAATATTTGTTCACATATCCCCAGCCAAAATCATACAGCACCGTGGCAATAGTAGAGAACTCCCCTATGCTTAAGTCTCTGGAGCCCCTCTGGGACTAGAATTTTTGGCTTTGTTGGTCTCCTTGTGGAGCTGCTGTCCCCACTGGATCCTATTTTTCCTTCTTCCATAAGACTCCATGCATTCTGCCAAAAGTTTGGCTGTGATCTGCTTCAATCACATTCTGGGTGGAGTCTTTTAGAGGCTATCTGTGGTATGCTCTTGTCTTGTTCCCTCTCTTCTAATGCTTCTGGCATCTATCCTGTTTGCCTGTTTGCCCTTTGAAATGAAAAGGGTCTTCCTTGTTTAGCTTCTTTACATCTGAATATTTTAATATGTTTAAACTATATTACATGGCTAGCATCCTCTTACAAGTAAGTATATACCATGCATGTCTTTCTGTTTCTGGATTATCTCACTCATTATGGTCTTTTCTAGTTCTTTCTATTTGCCTGAAAATTTCATGATTTCCTTGTTTTTATAGCTGAGTAGTATCCCATTGTGTAAATATACCACAATTTATGCATCTTATTCTTCTGTTGAGGGACATCTGGGTTTTTTACAGATTCTGTCTATTACGAGTAAAGCTTATATGAATATAGTTCAGCAAATGTACTTGTTATATGGTGGAGCATCTTTCAGGTATATGGCCAAAAGTAGCATATCTGGGTCTTGAGGTAGGGCTATTCCCAGTTTTCTGAGAAAGTTCCAGATTGATTTTCAAAGTGGTTGTAAAAGTTTACATTCCCACCAGCAATGGAGAAGGATTCACCTTTCCCCACATCTTCTCCAGCATGTGCTGTCATTTGAGTTTTAGCCATTGAGATTCTAGCCATTCTGATGGGTGTAAGATGAAATCTTTAAGTTGTTCTGATTTGCATTTGTCGGAGAACTAAAGACATTGAGCATTTTTTGTGTCTCTGCCATTTGGTATTCCTCTGTTGAGAATTCTCTGTTTAACTCTGTCCCCAATTTTTAATTGGATTGTTTGGTTTATTGGTGTCTAATTTCTTGAGTTCTTTATCTATTCAGGATATCAGCCCTCTCTCAGATGTAGAGTTATTGAAAACTTTTTCCAATCTGTAGTCATTTAATTTTGTTGACAGTGCTCTTTGCTTACAGAAGCTTTTCAGTTTCATGAGGTCCCATTTATTAATTTTTGATCTTAGAGCCTGAGCTGTTGATGTTCTGTTCAGAAAGTTGTCTCCTATGCCATTGAGGTCAAGGCCATTCTCCACTTTTTCTTCTAAGAGATTTAGTGTGTCTGGATTTATATTGAGGTCTTTGATCCACTTGTACTTTAATTTTGTGCAGGGTGATAAATATGGATCTATTTGCATTTTTCTACATATAGACATCCAGTTAGACAAACACCAGTTGTTGAAGATGCTACATTTTTTTTTCTATTGTATGGTTTTTGCTTCTTTGTCTGTAGGTGTGTGAGTTTATTTTTGAGTCCTCTATTATTCCATCGATCCACCAGTCTGTTTCTTTGCTAGTACCATAAAGTTTTTATTACTGTTGCTCTATACTACAGCTTGAAATCAGGGAAGGAGATACCTCCCAAAGATCTTTTGTTTTACAAGATTGTTTTAGTTATTCTGGGATTTTTGTTTTTCCATATAAAATTGATAATTGTTTTCTCAAAGTCTGCAAAGAATTGTGTTGGTATTTTTATGGAAATTGCATTGAAGCTTTAGATTGCTTTTGGTAAGATGGCCATTTTTACTATGTTAATCCTACTGATCCGTGAGCATGGGAGATAGTTACCATCTTATGATATCTTCTTCAATTGTTCTCTTCAAAGACTTGAATTTTTTTTTTTAAACATGTCTTCCACTTGCTTGGTTAGAGTTATACCAAGATACTTTATGTTTATTTTTATTTATTTATTTTTATTTTTTATATATACTTTATGTTTTTGTGGCTATTATGAATGGTTTGTTTCCCTAATATCTTTCTCAGCCTTTTTGTCTTATATATATAGATGGGGTATTGATTTTTAATTTTTCAGTTAATTTTGTATCCAGTCAGGTTGCTGAAGGTGTTTTTCAGCTGTAAGAGTTGCCTAACAGAATTTTCGGGGTCCCTCATGTATACTATTATATCACCTGTGGATAATGATACTTTGACTTCTTTCTTGATCTCCTTTATTGTTGCATTGCTCTAGCTAGGACTTCTAGTACTATGTTGAAGAGCTATGGAAAGAGTGGGCAGCCTTGCCTGGTCCCTGATTACAGTAGAATTGAGTTAAGTTTCTCTCCATTTATTTTGATGTTGGCTATAGGCTTGCTGTATATTGCCTTTACTAAGTTTAGGTATGTGCCTTATATCCCTGATCTCCCCAAGACTTTAAACATGAACTGGTGCTGGATTTTGTCCAATGTTTCTCAGCATTTAAGGTGATGATCATGTGGGTTTTTTTTCTTTCAGTTTTTTGTATATGTTGGATTACATGGATAGATACCTGTATAATGAACCACCCTACATGCCAGGATGAAGCCTACTTGGTTATAGTAAATGATAGATTGGGTTTGAATATTTTTGCATCAATGTTCATAAAGGAAATTGTTCTGAAATTCTCTTTGTTTGTTGGGTCTTTGTGTGTGTTAGGTATCAAGGTGAATGTAGCCTCAGCTGAAGGTCTGGTAGAATTCTGAGCTGAACCATCTGGCCCTGGCCTTTTTTGGATGGGAGACTTTGATGACTGTTCTATTTCCTTTGGGGATATAGGACTATTTAATCTATTTACTTGATCTTGTTTCAACTTTGGTAATTAAACTCTATCAAGGAAATTGTCCATTTCATTTAGATTTTCAAATTTTGTGGCATATAGGCTTTTGATGTAAGACCTAATGAGTCTTAGTGTCTGTTGTTGTGTCCCACTTTTCATATCTGATTTTGCTGATTTGGACAGTGTCTCATTGCATTTTAGTTAGTTTGACTGAAGGTTTGTCTGTTTTATTGATTTTCTCAAAGAACCAGCTCCTGGTTCCGTTGATTCTTTCAACTGTATTCTTTGTTTCTAATTTGTTGATTTCAGCCCTGAATTTGATTATATCCGGCCTTCTACTCCTCTTGTTTGTATCTACTTCCTTTTTTTTCTAGGACTTCCAGGTGTTTCTATTAGGTTGCTTGTATGAGAGGTCTCAAATTTCTTTTGAAGGCACTTAGTGCTATGAACATTTAGCACTGCTTTCATCATGTCCTATTAATTTGGTTATGTTGTGCCTTCATTTTCATTGAATTCTAGGAAGTCTAATTTCTTTCTTTATTTCTTTGCTGATTTGTCATTGAGTATATAGTTGTTCAGTTTCCTTATGTGTAAGGTTTTTTGCTCCTTCTGTTATTATTGAGATTCCGCTTTAGACTATTGTAGTCTGAAAAGATATAATAGATTATTTCAACCTTCTTGTATCTGCTGAGGCTTGCTTTTTACCTGTCTATATTGTCAATTTTGCCAAAGGTCCCATGAGATGCTGAGAATAAGATATATTGTTTTGTGTTTGGTTGAAATCTTCTGTAGACATCTAGTAGGTCTATTTGATTCAAGACCTCTTTAAACTTCATTATTTCATTACTTAGCTTCTGTCTCAATGATCTGTCCCTTGGTGAGTGAGTTGTTGAAGTCTCTCACTATTAATGTGTTAGGAGCAATGTCTTATTTAAGCTTTAATAATGTTTATTTTATGAATGCAGGTGCCCTTGTATTTGGGGCATAGATATTTAAGATAGTGATGTCCTCATGGTAGAACTTTCCTTTGATGAGGTTAAAGTGTCCTTTCCCATTTCTTTTGATTAATTTTGTTTGCAAGTCTATTTTATTAGAGATTAGGATGGCTACTCCTTCCTGCTTCTTGAGTCTATTTGCTTGGAAAACCTTTTTCCAGTCATTTACTCCGAGGTACTGTTTATCTTTGTTGCTGTGGTGTGTTTCTTGAATGCAGAAGAATATTGGATGTTGTTTCCTCAATCATTCTGTTAGTGTGTGTCTTTTTATTGGAGGGTTTTGTCTGATGATATTGATAAATATTAGTGACCAATGAACGTTGGTTCCTTTTATTGTAGAATTGGTGGTGATTATATGTTAGTGTGCTTGTTTTCTATTGATTTTTTTTCTGTTCTTCTTGTAAAGTTTTCTATATCCTGTGTTTCCTTGGATGTAGTTAATCTCATTGGGTTGGAGTTTTTCTTCTTGTATCTTCTGTAAGGCTGGCTTGCTACATAGATATTGTTTAAATTTAGTTTTATCACAGAATCTCTTGTTTTCTCCATCTATGTTGATTGAAAGTTTTGCTGGGTATATATATGATCGTCTGGGTTGGCAATTGTGGTTTCTTAGTGTCTTCATGACATTTGCCCATGCCTTTCTTGCTGTCACAGTCTCTGTTGAGAAGTCTGGTATGATTCTGATGGTTCTACCTTTATGCATTCCTTGGTATTTTTCCCTTGACATTTTTAATATATTTTTATTTGTTTTGTAGATTTAGTGTTTTGATTATTATGTGGTGAGAGGAATTTGTTTTTAGTCTAGTCTATTTGGTGTTCTGTAACCCTCTTTTATGTTTAACGACATTCCTTTTTCAAGGTTGGGGAGAAAGAATCATTTTATTCTATGATTTGTTTAAAAATATTTTCTGGACCTTAGAGTCTGGAATCTTCTTTTTCATCTATTCCTATTATTCTTAGGTTTCAACTTTTCATGGTGTTCTTAATTTCTTGGATGCTTTGTGCCAGGAACTTTTCTGTTTTATGTTTTCTTTGAGCCTACAATCTTTTTTTTTTTCATCTATTCCTATTATTTTTAGGTTTCATGTTTTCATGGTGTCCTTGATTTCTTGGATTTTTGTGTCAGAAACTTTTCTGTTTGCATGGTTTGTGTGATAAATGTGTCTTTTACTTCAATTATATCTTCAACACCTGAGATTATCTCCATCTCTTATATTCTGTTGGTGATGATTACCTTTGTGGCTCCTGATATCTTTATGTTTTCCATATCTAGGGTTTTCTCAATTTATGTTTTCTTTATTGATTCTAATTCTGTTTTTATGTCTTCAATAATTTTATTCATTTCCTTCACTTGTTTGATTGTGGTTTCCTGTCTGTCTATGATGGCCTCTTTCTGTTTGGTTGTATTTTCCTCTATTTCTTTCAGAGATTTGTTCATTTTCTTGTCATATGCCTCTAATAACTGCATCAGGATAGATTTAAGGTCATTTTCCTGTATTTCAGCTGCATTAGAATAACCAGTGTTCTGGAGGGGGGAGGTTGGTGGAGCCATAATGTCCTGGTTTTTGTTGATTGTATTCTTGCACCATCTTTTAGCCATCTAGTTATCTCTAACCTTGGCTATTTGTTCCTGGAACTTGCACCAAAGACTGGATCTGCCAGTCTTTGGAATATGGTGTAGTCTTCAGGAAGACGAGAGAGATCCAGGGGCTCAAGAACAAGTGGCAGTGATTCAGGTGCTAGTGTCTTTACAGTCAGGTGCAGGTGTGGGCGTAGGTGCAGACAAGAGAACAGGCAGGAGCACAGGCATGGGAGGATGTCTTGCAGTCCAGGGGCCTGTGTGTGTGTGTGTGTGTGTCCAGAAGGGCAGGGTGCAGCTGCAGGTGCCATGCCTGGGCACAGTATGAGCTCAAGTGCCCCAAAGTGCTCCCTGTGCTGGTGGCAACCAACTTTGGGGTACTTCAGAAGGGAGATGGGCTGTGGATTACAGGCCTGCCCAATACTGCAATCCTCGTACTCAGATTTGTCTGGACTCTGCCATCTTGTATCTAGGATCTGTGTGATTCTATTGTTTACTTGGTTTCCACAGAGTGACCAGCAGAATTGTGGCCTTCGAGGCTGGAATGCTGTGCCAAGAATCCTGATATTGCCCTAGGGGAGGGGGAGGGTTCTGATGTCTGACTGCGAGAGCAGAGGGTTCCTAGATCTGGGGTTCTGCACTCAACAGAGTATTGATAAAGCAGGGGGCCCAGAGTTCACCACTCGTGGACCTTGTAGACAGCCAAAAGGGGCCTTGATCCGATTGACCCCAGCTCCTGAGGTGTCCCTTCCAGTCCAGGAGGCACCAAAGTCTATGCTCTTGCTTTAGCCTCCTGTCCACTAACCTGTTTCAGAGTTTCCTATCCTCTGCCCCTCAGATATTGTTCACACTGGTCGCTGCCGTCTTGGATTTCTCTTGTTTAAACATTTAAAATGTATTTAATATTTTCTTGATGTCCTGTGGAAACTTAACTTTAAGTGTGCTGTGCAGAAACAAAAATAGAGAACTATCCGGGTGGATTTTCTGGAAGCCCAGAGGATAAACACTGTTGGGCTGCATGAAGATGAAGGAACTGGAGCTGATGTCTAAGAACTGAAGCTATGATTCGTTTTCAAGTCATGGATCAGGAGCTGTGTGGGTACAATATAGAGAACACACAGGACTCCACTCTAATGAACTTCTGCTTTCGGCGTCGGTGTCTGACAAATGTGATGGTTGTAGAGCAGGTATCAGGATGGAAAGAAGAAGAACTACAGAATTAGGGTTTGGTTTGAAAATCTGTGTGTTTGGTTAGAGATGTAGGTAAAATTCTGTTCAACTAGAGCAGTGACACCGCTTGCATAGGTACATTAGCATAAGTATTGGCAGCATGTTTTCGGAACACTTGTCTCCATTCAAAAATACTAATAATTCATTCAAACCTGAGGCCAATCATTTTTATCAGCACTGTAGTTATCTGATACCATATGACAGGTATCTAATAGGTGATAATGAAACAACTTGCAGTTCATTATTCAAGCTCCATCCTCTGGGTAAATGCATATAATTAACTGCATTGTTTTCTAAAATAATCCCTTGTTTTACTGTCAGCCATACATTTCTTCTCCAAATTCTAAATTGGCTTTAAGGATAATAAGAAAGTATATTTTATATATCTCAAACATAATTCTAACACTTTAAGAATATAAAGCACATGTATATGAATAATGAAAATGAATTGAAAATAACCATGTACAGCAGAAGGAAAAACTCTGAAATATTATAAAGCTCACTGTACATTTTTTATCAGCTATATGAATGAATGCCCAATGCTGTAATACAAAAGCCAATTACTGTGACTATTTCTCATACTGATATGAGCTTGAGAAGCTCAGCAGGGACCCTGAATTTTGAGCCCTAGCCAGCTTAGTCTGCAGAACAAACTTCTTAGTTCTCCAAGCAGAGGCAGCTTTTCACTCCTGTTTGTCATCTCTTTCTATAGATCATGTAGCACACATAAAGATTCTGTCCTTCCTGATTAAGAGAAGGTGATTCCGTCAGTTAAATCAATATCTTACCAGAGGAAAAGACAGAAATTTGTTAATAATAGCAACACTTTTTTTTTTTTTTTTTTACTATTGGTGCATTGTCTTTATGACTGGGAAATTCCACTTTCATCACGGACATGCTGATGTCTTACATATTGAGAAAAATACAGAGGAACTGAAGTATGTCTTGGTGCATTTCCCTACAATAATCTTCTAAGTCCCCCAGACATCATGCCACAAGTGTAAAGGCTTTTAATTTCTGCACATTCTGACTATTTTGGATGCTTTGACGAGCTCTTGTTTATAAAACCTTTAGACACTTGTATGAAACACACAAACCATCAAATACACACACACACACATACAATTTTGTATAATTAAAGCAACAACAATTTTGTGAAGAGTATTTCTTGGAATCTAAAAACTGATACTATGTAGACATACATAAGATCCCCAGAGCTGGTAGTATCTAGCCAGTACTGAATTGTCTCCTTGCAGGAGATGAAAGGCTTTGTTTTAATATGGACATTTCCTCATAGTAGTTCTTCACTCACATGCTACTCCAGGCCATTGTTATGCTATGACTGGATGGAAGGATAAGCTCAGCGAGGTATCAGAGAACAGAGTGACACAAACATACCACTCAATGCTCTGGTTGATACGGCTGCCACTGTGATCTTAGTTCCTCAAGAACAGAGTACTGTGGTTTGAATATGAAATGTCCTCCACAGGTACATGTATTCGAAAGCTTGTTCCCCAGCTAGTAATGCTGTTTGTGGAGGTTGTAGAACCTCTAGATTATGGAGCTTTTCAGGTGTGAGTAAGTTACTTCAAGTCAGAATTTGAGTTACTATCTATGTATTTATCATCTATCTACCCATCATCTATGCATCTATCTATGTGTCAATGTATCTATCTATGCAAGTATTTCTCTATCACCTATCTATATATCTATCATCTACCCATCTTTTATCAACTATCTATTTATCATCTATCCTTCTAGTCCATCTATCCATCCATTCATCTATCTATCTATCTATCTATCTATCTATCTATCTATCTATCTATCATCTATCAATCATCTATCCTTCTAATCCATTTATCATCTATCTATATAACTATCGTTTACTTATTTAGCCTTCTAATCTGTCTAGCTATCTATCTGTCTGTCTGTCTACCTATTTATCTATTTATCTTTCTATCATCTACCATCTATCTTTCTAATATTCCTTTCTTCATATCATCCATCCATCCATCCATCTACTCATTTTAGGATCTTCCCATCTACCTCTCAATCTATCTATATATCTTGCCACCTGATCCTTAGAACAGCAGCCCAGCTGTACTAGTGCTGTTTTTGTTCCTATTGTTTTTCTGTCAAAATGTATATATCTCACCATTTTGAATATCAGAATCTTCGTGTTGCCCTTTATTCTTACAATTAAATTTAGTTTTCTACTTGAAGTGGTTCAAGTTGAGATACCTGAAAACAGTTTGGACTTCTTACAGACATTCATATAGACAGGTTTAGGCAAAATCTGAACAACATTTGATCTAAGGGTGAATTTCAGCCACTGAAATTAAAGCCTTTTGCATACTGATAATCCCTGTTATGCAACTTCCTCATTTTGATTGTTTTGAAAAACATTCTGTCCTACTCCATCTTTTCTGGTGTTCTCACTTAGTCTAAATGTGTCTCATCTTTCGTATTCTTACCAGAGCCTAGGAGACACTAGATGATAATTATATGATTCATTTATATGATTCTTTTCTGACTAATCAACTTAGTCAGATTCCACTTTTTGGGCAACTTAAAATTACAGAAAAAAATATAATATCTAGGTGCCAGGATATATGTGTGTGTGAGAGAGAGAGAAACACAGAGAGCTGATATCTCTCTATAGATAGAGATAAAGACACGGGGCTAGATCTTTTTAGAAACAAGGGTTGAATATTAAATTTTTCTTCATCATGTTTGATTGCATTGTTCAGCTACATCTGTTCACATGATATGGGCTTACCTGCAAATAAATCTGCAACACCTGATAGGCTAGGGTCAGATGGAAGGGGAGGAGAACTGCACCTATCAGTGAACTGGGGGAGGGACAAAGGAGAAGAAGAGGAGTGAGGGTGGGATTAGGAGAGGCTGAGGGAGAGGACAAAAGCTGGAATACAAAGTGAATAAATTGTAATTAGTAAGTGGCCAGAATAAGGAAAGATGCTTGTTCACTTTAGTAATGTATGCCACATACCATTGTGTGAATATGGTAATAGATATTGGTTAGAAAATTAAAGAAGGAGGAGGCATTACAAAAATGAAATTATTCAGACCTTTGAGACACACATGAGAGTTCAGGGTATATAGAACATACAATGAGCAATATAAAACTATTTTAAGCATTTGCAAAAAAACAATGGTTATCAAGGAAATACACTAGAAGTTTATTGTTAAAGAAATATATAAGGTAATTTCAGAGGATTACTAAAAAAAAATAGCATTTTCAAAGTCTTTTTTTTTTTTTAAACCTGGTAATACAAGACACCTGTTAGTGCTCGTTGAACTTTGAATATAACAGGTATGGAGTGTCAAGAGTGATTTTAAGATAAAGGAAATAGGCTTCATAGCAAATAGAATATCGAGGATGGATTGAGGGACACTTCTTATAACCAAAAGTAAACCCCAAATCCTTATTCAAAGCAAAGCATATATACACAGAACATACTGCATAAACTTACACTATTGCAAGATTAAACTGAGTTTTATTGTTGATGAAGGTCATTATATCATACACACCTCAGAGTCAGATCAAAAACAAAAACCAGAGAAAAGTCATTGGTGAGAAAAAAAGAGAGTTGATCTTCCATAATGGAAAGTTTTCCCAGAATGTTTAAAGATTTCTGTATTACTTTATACTTTTGTGGTATAATGTTACTATGTATTTAAAAGTGTCATACTATAAAACCATTTAAACTGTGAAAAGCTAGAATTTTTAAAAATGCAGTTAAAACCCTGTGTGTGACTAACAAGTCACAGGGGTATTTAAAGGAAAGTGGAAATGTCAGGACAATAAATTAGTTCTTAGTTCTGTGGAAGTCTTTGTAAATGCCACAATAACTTTGGAACATGGGTAAAAATTCTTGTAAGTTGCCTTTAAATAACACACTACTGTCACAGCCCTTAAACTTAAGAGCAGTTAATGGGATAGAAAGTAGAGACATAGTTCTATTAATTGAAATAATGTCATCCAGTCGCAGACATCAGAGCTGTGTGAATAGGCACACGCAGACCCATGAGTCTAAGTTGCAAAGTGCGTCTACTTGCTTGGGGTCTTCACAGATTCCTTGAAACTGACAGCTGCCATTTTATCAGACCTAACCTTCATAATGAGGTTAGGCCTAAAGAGCATATGATATGATATATATGTGATACCAATTCCCTTTATTCAATCCACACTTCTGTACATTATTTTACTGATGTGTTGACAATGATGAAGAAAAGAGTTTGAGTGATAGTGAGTTATCAATTATGAAAAAAAAATCAGAAGGGTGGAGGGTCAGCTCGTGGTTTTAAGTACCTGTTGTTCCATGAGGACCAATGTTTAGTTCTGAACAAAGGCCTGTAACTCCAGTTCCAAGGGGGACCTGACATTCTTTTTGTAGCCTCTATGAGCACTGTCCACAGATGTGAGCACTGAGTAAATATCCATACACATGTGTAAGCATACACAAAAGTAAATTAAATTAACCTTAAATGGGAATTGATTAGAACTTCTTTCATAACGGAGATGAAAGGACATTTTAGGAAGAAAGAGAAGACTAAAATATTCTGGTTTCACCGAGGAAAAGCAAATAGTAACTGAGATAACTAAGTATAGTCTATCCTTAAGAAACAAGTTCAATGCAATTTCTCTTCACTTGAGGGAACAGCAAAGGCAATGGTGTGAACTCACTTTTTAAAAGTGAAATAGTGAATCATGGCACTGGAGGGGATAAAGCTCGTTATGACTTGCCTTGATGCCATCACTGTTATTCAGTGAGGTTGAGGCAGCAATTAAATCCAGAGAAGTACCCACCGCAGCAAATTTAGGATTTGTCAGAAATTTATGACTAATGAGAAAAAAAAAACTGAAAAATGACTGCAGAGTGTGCATGAAAGATCCTGACAGTAGCGCTGGTGACTTATCATAGCGTCAAGCCACCTAACCCCATGCGGATGAGATTTGTGCTCCAAGTACAGCACACCCTGGTAATAGATACAGGTTTCCTACTTCAGCAAAACAGGTTTTCAGGGTGTAACACTAAAAGAAGCATAACAAGAAACACATGAGAATAGTGGTGAAAGTTACAATTACATTTTCCTGGAGAATCCATTTCAATAAGTTTCTCATGGGGAGGTCATGAGTTAGCATCAGTGGATCTCAGAATGAAAATGGATAGAGTAAAAAACAAAACAAAACATAAAAAAAAATTGTTGGCAGTTGGTCTGATGCTTGTTACTGGCCATTAAGATCTAGTTAAACCTATCCTTGTTGTGTAAAATTGCCTAAGTCATTATATCTGATTGGTTGATTAAACAGCCTAAACCTGGGCAGGACAGAATGGGGTAGGTGTGGCTAAGGTTCCTGGGCTTTGGTTCAGAAGGATAACAGGACACAAGGACAGGAAGAGAGGAAGAAGGAGGAAACCACAATGGGTTAGCATGGAGAAAGAGCCTCATGGACTGAGAGGAAAGACCCCAATAACTGCCTGGATAAAGAAAACACCACATGGAAAATATAAGCAAATATATTGTGACTATGGAGGGAATATAGTTCAGATGAGCATGATTAAGGTGGATGGCATTGGATGAGTGGCTGGGAGACGGATGACGAGGTTATTGAGACAGTGTAGGTGAAATATCTGCCCAGCCCAAAAGAATAAGGCAATTATAAAATCTAAGAGAGTCTGTGTCTTATTATTTGTGAGAGTGGGTTACATAATACCACCATGATAATCTTTGGGCTAATAATAAACATATAGCCCAACACAGTTTTTTTTTTCAATTTACAACATAAAATCAAAATCAAAATAACAACAAAAAGAAAAACATTTCAAGCCAAGTGTTATGCTAAGATGAGAGCAGATCTCTAGATTCTTCTCCAGTGAAGATGAGAAATTTTTATTTATTACTGTAAGAAGAAAGTTGGTAATTGAATAAGAATTGGATTTTTTGGTGGTGGTGGTGCATCCCATTAATCTATGCACTCAGGGATGTAGGGGAAGGCAGATATCTGATTTTGAGGTCAGCCTTGTCTACAGAATGAGTTCCAGGACTGCCAGGGCTACCCAGATAATCCCTGACTCCAAAACCAAAAAGATATTTCATCCCATAGCCCCCACCCTACCTGCCACACCAGTCTCTGCACTTGGTGTTCAGGCCCAGCTCTCCACACTTGCTAGGCAAGAACTGTATAACTGAATTGCATCCCAGCACTAGAAAAAAAATGTAGAAAAATAAACATTTTCAGACCCAAATCAGTGCTAGGAATACATTGAAGCCAAGTTAAACTAACTAAAATCTACTAAGGTTTCCCAACAGTGTGGGCAGTGAAGAACTACCTGCATGGAAGGATTAGTTCGCCGCTGGCCTGAAGCACCTGCCAGTGTGGGAGTCCTAGACACTGTCTGTCAGACCCAAAGAGAAAGAACTGCAGTGAAATATGCTTGGAGAATTCATTTTTCTACCTTAAAATCATCCTTAAGGTTTTGATTGAAAAGAAGACCTCTTTTTAAAGATAATTTAGTTTTCTGACGGATCTTCCTTTTCTTCCAGAATTTCGCTTATATCTTATTTATTTTGTGAGAGTGTGTGCTCATGTGTGTTTATCACTGTGGTGTGACATAGGTGAGAGTGGACAGTATTGCTCACATGGATTTGTCTGCCCTGGATTTTAAATCTCCTGGTTTATACTTGATGTCAGTGATTTCTGCTAGACTATTAAACATGCTCATCTTAATTTTACCCTATTTTATGGCATGTATCTTTAATACCACAAGACAATAACTTTGTGATTTAGTTTTACTCTTTTCTGATAAACTCTGAAAGTGTCTGGCATATCTATCTCTGGATAAGTGTATTGAAGGTACAGTAGATTCAAATCAAAAAAACCAAAAATGTCCACACTTTGTCATTTTCAAAATTGTTCAATGAGATGTGGTTAACCTGTTTATACATGAAAATAAACCAGCAATGATGTTCCAGCAACACAACAGCAGAGAAACTTCCCTACTGAACACACCTTTCAAAAGTGGATAATACGGGACCCTGGATGGAAAACAACATGAAAAACACCAGCATTTAAGGATAGTGTTAGAAAAGTGCAAAATGGGAGCTGATCAGTGAGGGAGAAGATGAAATACTCTCCATTGGCTTCCAGATGTCTTCTTGACTAAATAAAAACCAAATAAAATAAATTGCATTGATTTGTTAAAATGAAAAAAAAATGTTTAACTTTGGGATTAGTTTTTCTTTTAGGTTGTTCCTCAGGGTTTAGAGTGAGTGATGTTTATAAGAACATGATTTTAGGCTCAGGAGGAAGGAGTATTTTTCCAAATTAATGATACTTAGTGTTCTGCAATTAGCTAATTACCAAACAATTTAGGCTTTGTGGCCAAATAAATGTGCTACAAAGCAGCCAGTTGAGTGTTCCTTTGATATTACTACTTAGAAATCCTGGATGGGCAGGAAGATCTTGTAGCTGGTCTTTGGCTTTTTGCCTTCCCCTTGTTGTGGGATAGTATGAGGAAACAGGGGTGCAGGGGATGGCGGCAAGAGGCCCCCCGAGTCATGAGGGCCTCCGTGCTGTGGTACTGAAAACCTGACAGCTCTCTGGAGGTCTTTACTGGCCAGGGCCTACAATTCTATCCCCAGGCTTTCATCAGCTCTCCACTCTCCTGTCCCTTTGATGCAACTTCTCTTCTCTGGCTGCATTTTTATTTTCATTATTTATTTATTTATTTATTTATTTATTTATTTATTTATTTATTTATTTATTTATTTATTTATTTATTTATTTTGCTACTGCCAGAACCACTCTGGTGTTTGCCTATTTCAAGCAAAATATTTGGGTCCTGAAGCTCCTAGAGTCCCATTTTCGAGTTGTTTGTGTCATACCTGTGTATTCCTGGCTGGCCTGGCACCAACTCACTAAATACACCAGGCTGCTCTGGAACTCAAATATATGCCTGCCTTCTGAGTGCAAGACTGAAAGTGAGCCACCACACCCTGCCTCATAATTTTACTAGAATGTAAACTGTCGTAATTGAAGGAGTATACAGATGTTGCTGTAACAAGGCCCAGTGAGTTTTTCTTGGCTTATAGCTGGGAGTGGTTGAGCTGGATCACAGAGTGCTGGTAAGGTAACATTCATTGCAAATGGACACAGTCCTTCCAGGATGAAAGAGGAGGCTCACAGCCACAGATGGAATAAATAAATAAATAAATAAATAAATAAATAAATAAATAAATAAATAAGTAAGTAAGTAAGTAAATAAATAAATAAATAAATGGAAGGTCACATGGCAGGAAGTATGAAAATCTCTAAGATGCTCAAGAGCCAACTCAACAGTTAAAAGGGAGTAAATTGTTGCTGGGATGGAAACTCTGACCAGCCAAACTGCTGAAAGTGTGCAAGATTCTGAATGTGTTGATACCTAAAAGCGGTGCAGAGATGCAGGGACAGTTCAACATCCTTAAATCAGAATGTAATCTATCATATACGTATACTAAAGGACAGAAATCATATGATCACCTCACTCAGTATGGAAAAGACCTGTGAGGAAATCCAACCTTTTTTCATGACAAAAGTCTTGGAGAGCCAAGGGATGCAGGGGACTATCTCAACATAATAAAGGCAATCGTACAAATAAAATCATAAAATTTTCAGCATCTTACTAATCAGCTTTTTTCAAACATCTACTGCATTTAAGGTTCTTAAACACTTCTCTCTCCCTCCCAACACTCCAGCCTTAGGTAGGAGATCAGTAGGGAAAGGGGCTATAAACCTCTTTTAGCTACTTCCTGCTTATTATGATCGTTGAGTTCTTTGAGATGTACCAGTCTCCGTAGCCAGGATACCAGCAGTCCAGTCAAACAGCAAAGCAACAAACCACAGCAGCAGCAAACAGCGAGCAAAAGCAAAAGTGGTGGTAGCACTCACAAAAGTGGATAGACTCCACCCATACATCTTGAGTCCTCTAAAGTGACAAGGCTCTGCCAAAGCAGCAAGAAAAATTCTCCGAGCATTTTCCTCTGGGAAAACCAGCAAAGCTATGCAAACTGTTGTAAAGCGACGTAAAAAGTACTGTCTCACAGTCTGTGGGCTTCTATTTATCCTTTCTCAGAGTCCACAAGAAATGTTTTCCACCTCACTAAAGCCAAGCCCCTCACACAAGGCAGTTTCCAGCTGACAAACATCACGTGCCTTTTCACCAGGGGCTGCTTTCTGAGGAGGGAAACATTCTCACATCCCATACTTGAGACCAAAACAAACAACGTATTCATACGACACAACTGACTTTCCAAAGAATCCAGAAACTTCCACTTCAATCAGCAGCCTTATACCTACCAATTCTGTTAATATTTTTATTACATTCAAGGACTTATTGAGATATGCTTGGATATTTATTTTCATTTTGCTTTTAACAAAAAATTAGCGTTTATGTATGAGATCAGCGTGCCTGAACAGAAGCTCAGCAGTGACAGCAGGGTAACCTCCAGGCTATAGAAGACCCCCAAACCCTGACGTCTGTGTTTCTCAGATGAGAGGAGAATCCACGGAGATATTTGAAGGTCCACCACCAAACCAAACTCCCGGGTTCCTGCCTGGCACCGCCACATCCCTCAGCTACCTGCCCAATCACACCATCTGCAAATAACTTCCTGGCGACCGCCTACAGCTCTCTGGGCTCTGACCCTGCAGCCCTAGGCTACTCGCCCAAACTCACCATCTGTGGATATATTCCTGGGACCCGCAGATGTGGTGCACATCAGGGGAGGCTCCTACCCTACAGCCTTAGACCACTGGCCTGAATCCACCGGGACCAGTGGCAGCAGTTCCCTCCGCTCTACTGCCCAAACACACCATGTGTGGATACCTTCTGGGACAGGCGGCGGTGGGCATGCGTGGTTCCGACCCTGCAGCCGTAGGTCACCCACTGCCCAAGCCCACGCTCTGTGGACATCTTCCTGGAACCAGAGCCGAGCGATTCTGACTTTGGGTGCTCACTCTCACTGCCTGTGGAGTGAATACCTTCCTGTACTGTGGGTGGACTTCAAATTGGGTACCCACTCTCACAGTCTTGTGGACACCTTCTGGATACGAGAGGCTCCTGTTCCCGAACCCAGGAGACCGCACTCAACATCGTGTGGACCCCTTCCTGGTCACAGCTGCTAGTGACGCTCTCTCTCATCATCCAGTGGAGAGGATACAATCTCGTACTGTGGAGGAGGTGAGATTCTATTCTGCCTATTTCTCTCCTGCCTATTTAACCCAGGTCAGAGTCAGCCAGCACTGCATAGGCAATGAACACAGCAGAGCTGAGCTAAGCTTGGGACCCAAGTTCCATTTCCCACCATCTGAGGGAAGCCTGTGGACATTGGATCAGCTCTAGGCAAAGAGATCTATCAGCCAGTGCCCCAATAGCCTGGCTTACATAGGCCAGCATCAGCGAGCCCGGCACAGAGAGAGAACTGAGCGGAGTTCAGCACCTAACCAAAACTCCATAGCCCTCCTCGCCAAGGAGGCTTGTGGGATGTTGGAGCATATCTAGGCATATCCAGGCTTGGACATCTTTCTGCCTGCTCCCCAGCAGCTTAACAAACCTGGGTCAGAAACAATGCAGACACGCACAGCCAGTGAACCCAGCGGAACTGAGCCAGGCCTGGCTCCCATCCTGTACCTTCTTAAGGAAACTTGTGGGACACTGGAGCAAGCTCTAGACCCAGAGATCTTTCTGCTTGTGCCCCAGCTACCCGGGTCACAAACAGTGAGCCAGCAGAGATCGTGATTCCAGGAGAAACTACTCAAGACTCCAGAAACTGATGGATCCATTCTGTAGTACAGGCTCCAGGAATAATTGGTCAAAGTTACAACTAGACAGCTAAAGTCCAGCATAAGAATACAAGCAACAAAAACCAAGACATCATGGCTTTACCAGAATCTCCAAAAATCAACAGATATTTTATTGCAGCTGAAACACAGGAAAATGATATTCAATTGATAATTATGCAGTTATTCGAGGCACATAAAGAAGAAATGAACAAAAAAATAGAGACCATCATGGACAGACAGGAATCCACATTCGAAGAGATGAATGAAATGGTGCAGGATATGAAAACAGAATTAGAATCAATACAAAACAAAACAAACAAAAACAAAAAAAAAAAAAAAAAAAAGGAGAAAACCCTGGAGCTGGAGAACTTAGAAAAGAGATCAGGAACCACACGGTAAGTATCACCAACAGAATACACGTGAGGGAGAGAGAATCTCAGGTGCTGAAGATACAAGTGCAGAAACTGATAAATCTCTCAAAGCAAAAGTAAAATTGGAAAAGTTCCAAACACAAAACATCAAAGAAATCAAGGACACCATGAAAAGATGAAACCTAAGAATAATAGGAATAGACAAAAATGATAATTCTAGTCTCCAAGGCCCAGAAAATATTTTCAAGAAAACCATAGAAGAAAAATTTCCCAACCTCAAGAAAAAGATGCCCATAAACATACAAGTGGCCTCCAGAACACCAAATGGACTAGACCAGAAAAGAAACTCCTCATGCCACATAATAATCAAAATACTAAATCTACAGAACAAAGAAAAAATATTAAGAGCAGCAAGGGAAAATGGCCAAGTAACATAAAAAGGCAAACCTATCAGAATTACACCATACTTTTCAACAGAAACTATGCAAGCCAGAAGGATATCATGTAGAAGCTTAGAGATCACAGATGCCAAACCAGGCTACTATATCCAGAAAAACTTTCAATCAACATAGATGAAGAGAACAAAATATTCCATGACATAACTAAATTTAAACAATATATGCACAGCAATCCAGCCTTATAGAAGATACAAGAAGGAAAACTTCAACCCAGTGAGATCCACTACACTGAATAAAACACAGGATAAAGACACCATCACATCAAAAAAGCAACAGAAAACAAACGCACAAACACACAAACACCACCAACTCCATAACAAAAGGAACTAACATTCATTGGTTAACATCTATTATCATCAATGTTCTCAACTCTCCAATAAAAAGACACAGACTAACAGATTGGTTGCAGACACAGGATCCAATATTATACGGCATTCAAGAAATATACCTCTGTAACAAAGTTAGACACTACGTCAGAGTAAAGGGCTGGAAAAATGTTTTCCAAGCAAATGGACATGAGAAGCAAGGTGGAGTAGCCATCCTAATAAAATAGACTTTCAACCAAAATTAATCAAAAGAGATGGGAAAGGACACTTCATCCTCATCAAAGAAAAAAATCCACCAGGAGGACATCACAATCCAACATTTGTCAAAGAATCAAATGCAATCCGGCATTTCTCAAAGAAACATAATTAAAACTTAAATCATACATTTATTCTCAACACCCTAATAGATCATTGAGATGGAAGCTAAGTAGAGAAATAATGACACATACAGAGATCTTAAATAAAATGGGCCTATTAGATGTCTACAGAACCCTTCACCCAAACACAAAAGGATATACCTTCTTCTCAGCACCTCATGGAACCTTCTCCAAAATTGACCATACAGTCTGGTAGAAGGCAAGCTTCAACAGATAGAAGAAGATTTCAATAATTTCTTGTATCTTATCAGACAATCATGGTCTAAAATTAGATCTCAACAATAACAGAAATAACAATAAGCCTACAAACACAAGGAAACTGAACAACTCTCTATTCTATGACATCTGGGTCAGGGAGAAAATAAAGAAATTAAAGACTTTCTAGAACTTAATGAAAATGAAGGTACAAGGTCCAACTTACCCTGACTTATGGGACACAATGAAAGCACGGTTAAGAGGAAAGTTCATAGCATGAAGTGCAATTCAGAAAGAAATTTGAGGCATCTCATACAAACAGCTTATTGGCAAAAGTAAAAGAACTAGGAAAAAGAAGCAGACACACCCAAGAGGAGCAATCAATAACTGGGATTTCATGAAATGGAAAAGCTTCTGTAAAGCAATGGACAGTGTCATCACAACAAAAATGACAGCCTACAGACTGGGAAAAGACCTTTACCAATCCTATACCTGACAGAGGGCTAATATCCAGAATATATAAAGAACTGAAAAAGTTAAACACCGATAAAACAAGTAATACATTTAAAAAATGGGGAGCAGAGCTAAACAGAGAATTCTCAACAGGGGAATATCGAATGGCAGAGAAACACTTAAACATCCTTAGTCATTCAGGAAATACAAATCAAAATTACCCTGAGATTTCACCTTACACCCATCAGAATGGTTAAAATAAAAAATTCAAGGGATGATACATGCTGGTGAAGATGAACAGAACAGGAAACCCTCCTCCATTGCTATTGGGTATATAACCTTGTACAATCACTTTGGAAATCAATCTGGAGCTTTCTCAGAAAATTAGGAATAGTGCTACCTCAAAATCCAGCTATACCACTTCTAAGCATATACCCAAAAGATGCTCCACCATTCAATAAGGACATTTGCTCAACCATGTTCATAGCAGCTCTATTCTTAATAGCCAGAATCTGGAAAAACTTAAGATGTCCCTCAACAGAGGAATGGATACAGAAATGGTGATACATTTACACAATGGAATGCTCCTCAGCAATTAAAAAGAAATGAAAATCATGAAATTTGCTGGCAAATGGTGAGAACTAGAAAAGATCATCCTGAGTAAGGTAATCCTGAAGCAGAAAGACACAATTGATATGTATTCCCTTATAAGTAGGTATTAGACATATAATACAGTATAAACATACTAAAATCTATAGTCCTAACAAGGAGCTCCCTAAGGAAGATGCTTAATTCTCATCCAGAAGGGCAAACAGTATAGACATCAGAAGTAGGAGAAGTCAAAGAACAGGACAGGAGCCTTGCCCAGAGGACCTTTGAAAGACTCTACTCACCAAGGTATCAAAGGAGATACTAAGACTCATAGCCAAACTTTGTCCAGACTGCCAGAATCTTTATGGAAGAAGAGGGAGATAGAAAGACCTAGAGGCATCTGGACCTTCACAAGGAGAGCAACAGAGCCAAAATACATGGATCTAGGGGTCCTGAAGGGACCAATACTCCAACTAAGGACCAAACATGGAGAGGACCTAGACCCCCTGTTCAAAGGAAGCCTGTTGGCTGCTCAGTTTCCAAGTGTGTTCCCTAGTAAGGGATTTAGGAATTGTCTCTGACATGAACTCAGTGGCTGGCTCTCTGATCACCTCCCCCTGGGGGATGCAGCTTTGCCAGGCCACAGGGGAAGATGATGTAGCCAGCCTTGATGAGACCTGATAAGCTAGGGTCAGATGGGAGTGAAGAGATCCTTCCCTATCAGGGGACTAGGTAAGTGCATAGGAGGGGAAGAGGGAGCATGGGTGAGACTGGGAGGAGATGAAGGAGGGAGCTGCATCAGAGATACAAAGAGAATAAATTGTAATAAATAAATATATAAATAAAATTAAATTAAAAAATGTTTATGCCTATGTTCATGCTCATCAATGCTACGAACATGGTTGAGCAAATGTCCTTGTTGTATACTACTTGAGTATATTTTAGATATATGCCTAGGGTGCTATAGCTTTATCTTGAGGAAGCACTATTCCTAAATGTCTGGGAAAGGTCCAGATTGATTTCTAAAGTGGTTGTACATGTTTATATTCCCACCAGCAATGGAAGAAGGTTCCCTTTTCTCCACATTCTCTCTAGCCTGTGTTGTCCCTTGAGTTTTTGATCTTAAACTTTCTGATGGGTGTTAAGTGAAATCTCAGGGTCATTTTGATTTGCATTTCCCTGATAACTAAGGATATTGAGCATTTCCTTAAGTGTTTCTCTGCCATTCTATATTCCTCTACTGAGAATTCTCTGTTTAGCTCCAAGTACCCCATTTTTTAATTGGGTTACTTGATTTGTTGCTTTTTAACTTCTTGAATTCTTTATATATTCTGGATATTAGCCCTCTGTCAAATACAAGATTGGTAAAGGTCTTTTCCCAATCTCTAGGCTGTCGTTTTGTTCTGATGACACTGTCCTTTGTTTTACAGAAGCTTTTCAATTTCATGAGATTCCATTTACTGATTGTTGGTTGTAGAGCCTGTGCTGTTGGTGTTAGGGAAGTTGTCTCCTGTGCCAATGAGTTCAAGGCTCCTCCCTACTTTTCCTTCTAACAGGTTTAGTGTGTCTGGCTTTATGTTGAGGTCTTTGATCCACTCGTAGTTTAGTTTTGTGCAGGGTATTTGATCATAGCCATTCTGATGTGTGTGAAATGAAATCTCAGGGTCCTTTTAATTTGCATTTCCAGAATGACTAAATACAATGAACATTTCTTTAGGTTTTTCTCTTCCCTTTGATATTCCTCTGTTAAGAATTCATGGAAGTTCAGTGTCCAAGTGGGTTCCACAGTAATGGGAACAGGGATTACTTCTGACATGAACTGATTGGCCTGCTCATTGATCACCTCCCCCTGAGGGTAGAGCAGCCTTACCAGGCCACAGAGGAAGACAATACAGCCACTCTTGATGAGACCTAACAGACTAGGATCAGAAGGAAGAAAAGAAACCCTCCCCTACCAGTGGATTTGAGGAGGGGCATGCATGGAGAAGGGGGAACAAGGGGGGATTGGGAGGGGAGAAGGGAGGAAACTAGAGGGGGGATACAAAGTAAATAAAGTGTAATTAAAAATAAAATAAAATAAAAATTTTTAAAAATTACTCTTTTCAGGTCTGTACCCTATATTTTAATTGGATTCTTTGGTTCCTTCAGTTCTTTATATATTCTGGATATTAGCTGTCTGTCAGATGTAGGGTTGGGTCAGGTCTTTTACCAGTCTGTAGGCTATCATTTTGTTTTTATGACAGTGTCTTTTGCTTTATGACAATAAGGTGTTCTATGTTATATAGTATAGTTTCAGATTATTCCAAATGGCTTTTTCATATGTTGTATAATGGAGTAGTCCATCATTTCATATGTGTGTGTGTGTGTGTGTGTGTGTGTGTGTGTGTGTGTGTGTGTTTGTGTGTATTGCATAGTCAGCCTGCATGGAGATATGTGTATAAATGACATACATGCAGGGCAAACTTTGAAACAAAGTCTTTTTAAACATTCATTGTTTCTTTAGGCATTAATTTAAATCTAGATAAAATGGTTAAGTACCAGACTTTGTGTGTGTGTGTAAATTATTTATTGGCAGAGCTAATTCTGAAACTAAAAGATAGTTTTTTTTCCCTTTTAAAGGTTAAAAACGTATGTGTGAGCATGCATGCACAAGTGTGAATACGTGTACTGATATACTTACAGAAGCCAGAAAAGTATATAGGAGCCCTTGAAGCTGAAATTACAGGCAATTGTGAGCTAGCTACCATGAATGCTGAGAATTCAACTCAGATCCTCTGGAAGAGCAGCAATATTCTTACTTGCTGTAATCTTTCCATTCTTTTGAGTTCATACGTCTAGCAACCTGCCAATTGTAAACAAATATTATAGACAGGCATAACAAATGTAAACCTCAGAAAGCACACAGCAAATTCGTAGTTGTTGACTAGCTTGTCCATTCGAATATTTAGTATTTCAGCATTGTGAGCCTATAAGACTAAGAATTATCCCTTGGAAACAATGTATCCTGCTTTATACCCAGTTCAACAGTAGAAAGTTAACAACAGAAAGACAGACTAGACCACGGGAACAGTAAACTATAAAGACAAGGCAGACAGAACTCTATCCAGGTACATGTATCACTTATGTCATGCCTGATGAAATCTTCTATTTAGTTGCCTTCATATGAATATGACTGCAGTGTTGTTTCAGAGTCAATTAAATTTCCGTGAAACAGCGTGGTTATGGGTGATAAGCAAATTCCTGGCTTTGTCTGAAAGGTGGCTCTGATTAATGTAGGTTTTCCTGTTTTGATTTATCTGCCAGTAAAGTTTTGTCAACACACCGTCCCTTAAACAAAGAAAGAAAAAATCTCTTGTGGGAAAGCTCAGGTGTTCATTGTGACCTGGGAATGTCCCTGGCTCTTTGCAGTTACCATTCAAAGCAAAAGGAAACTGGGCAGGAAGGGCTGGCTTTAATTGCTTCACAACTCTACTACTTTTAAGTGACTTACACAGCTAGATTTGAAAAGTATTGGAAAGCAGCTTGTCATGGCTTAATCTCCTGCTAACAGGAGTGATGTCTGTTCTGCATTCAGCAAGTCTCCTCTGCTTAGATGAAAACATGCAGAAACCCTGTCATCTTAGTCACCTCAGCAAAAGATGTCCCTGGCATGGCAGAAAGGGAATTAACATCCTTGAAACTCATTTAATTCAGCCTTCTGTGTGCTTGCCTCCTAAGGATGATTTCCCCCCTCATATTTTACTCTATTCAGCATAGGAAAAGAATATTTTCTCTTTTTTTTTTTTCTGAGACAGGGTTTCTTTTTATGGTCTTGTCTATTCTGGACTCACTTTGTAGACCAGGTTGGCCTTGAACTCACAAAGATCCTCCTGCCTCTTGCCTCATGAGTGCTGGGATTACAGGCGTGAACCACCATGCTCAGGTAAAAAAAAAAAAAAAAAAAAAAAAAGGTATTTGAGCCTATGTGTGTACATACTCACATACAATGACCAGCGGGCTTTGAGAACATTAAAAGGGGGGAGATGCATGGTAGAAACTTGATGCACTCACTGCCTGGAGCATTCCATGAATATGCATAAGCAGACACAGCCACTCTCTAGCCATGCAGCCCAAGATGAGTTACCAAGTCATTCTGGTAAAAAAGTGTTTTTAAAGATTTGTGAAGGAAATTATAAGAAGGAGGGCTGGAAAGCTGTAAGGAGGTAGAAAGATGGTGTCACTGAATGACAGAAGGCATCAAGAGACTTTGTCATAAAGCTAGAACCATAGTGGCATGAACAAAAGAATAGGATGTGTATGAAGCAAAAGGGCAATGTTGCTGATGGTTCCTTGGGGAGCCTTCCCTTCAGACTAGCTGTGAGGGTCATCTTATTTTAAATGGCTTGAATGTTTCAGAGCAAGAATAAATGTCATGTTTGCTATGCTCTAGCTAGCTCATGATTTGGATATTGCAAACAACTCTGAATTCTCTGTGGAATTTCTCCATGTATCTGAGTGCCAGATATCTGATGCAGTGTGAATTAAATCAAGAAACCAGTAGAACATCCAGGGTTTTAAATATGAAATGTATTACTGAGAGAACCACTGCACCTCTGTTCACATCCTGTCTTCCTCAGAGTGTGCCACACACTGCTGGTAAATGACAGGTGACAGATAGATTATAGAGACAGAGATTGATAGATATGGATAAATAGATAGTTATATGATGATGTTAGATACATACATACATAGATACATAGATAGAAAAAAAGAGAGAGCTAACAGTCATTTGTAATGACGTTCTGAAGGAGTAAAAAGGAATTACAGAAGACACAATATATATAGCCAATGAGATATAAACAAATATATAAATATCAGAAAAAAAAATGACATAAGGCAGGAAAGCATAACATGAACTGTGATTATCATTCAGCACCTAAGACAAGGGCCTAACCAAAAAGACATGAACGTCTTAGGTATTAAGAAACTAGCAAACAGCTGAAACACACATAAAACAGGTATCAATTGGATTGATCTGTACTTCTTATGGTTGTGTGTGATTTCATTCTCTGTCTCAGTGATCTCCGTGAGTAGTGTACATGTCCGTCAGGCTAGCAGGCCTTTATCAACACCAGCATGTTGATTTGATTGACATTTATAAAGCAGTGGACCTAACAATAGAAAAATGGGTACTTTGTCAGGCACATACAGAACACATACAAATCAAACTCTGAGTTATGAAAAATAACTGAGTGAAATTTGACAACTTCAGTTCCTACTGTACTCTCAGACCATAAAGGAATTAAGTTAGAACAGCAGATAACTGGAGCAAACACTGCAAACATTTTAAAAACTCAACAAGAGATATCTAAGTACTCCAGTCTCCATGAAATAAACAAAAAGAAAAAAAAGTCAAACTATAAACAAAACTACAAAAATAAGATTTAAAGATGGAATGCATCAGATGTGGGTTTAACTCAGAGAGCAGAAAAAAATCCACTTGGTTATTTAAGTGTAAAACTATGAATCAAATTAAATGTATATAGACATGGGATAATAAGGAAGAGTAATTTCCATTTGACATACTTATTTTAATTATTTTTATGTAATGTATGTGCTTATGTGCATGTATGTATCATGTAGCAGTGTGCCAGTGCATTCATTCATGTGAGTCACTGTGGCGTATATATGTCACAGTTTACTCATGTGAGTCAGAAGAGAACCTTGAGAGCTGGTTTTCATAGTCCACCTTTTCTCTGAAATTTTCTCTTTGTTGGTTACTGCAACATATACCAGGGTAGCTGGACCTTAAGATTCTGGGCATCTCCTGCCTGTACCTACAATCTCTGTGTATGAGCACTGGGATTACAGATGTGCTATTCCTGGCTTTACACGGGTTCTGGGATTCAAACTTGGCTTGTTATGTTTGCACACCAGGCACTTTTACCACTCTAGCTTCCTCAAATATTGCTTAGAATCCATTGCTTATAGTTCACATGCTGTAGAAATGCACTCTGGTGCAATGGTAGAGTTTACTGTGTTAGAACTGAAACATATTATATCACCTGACTCGCATTTTTGTTTATTCATTTGTTTCTTGGTTTTATTTTTGAATATTTATCTATGAGGGCACAGTTTGAGCATCCGCTAATAAAAATATCTAAAGTCTGAATTCTCTAAAATGTGAAACTCTCTTTAACCTACAGTTGGAGAGTTCTGTATTTTATCTTATGTGCCTGATCTTCATTAAATGTAGAAGAACTAAAATAACTTATGAATTTACCTTCAGGCTAGGTCCACAAAGTATATGCATAAGACAATAACAGATTTCGGGTGTAGGTCCTGCCCATTTACATAATACCTTGTATGCATATTCAGATATTCAAAAATATAAAAAGCTTCTGGTCCCAAGTAAGATAAGGACCTTCAATCTACAGTCTTGTTTGATGAAGACAGATACAATTTACATATTTCAAAACAATATGAAATTAAAAAATGATAAACCACTCAGCGTATAGATTGATGAAAACTTCAGTGACCTTTTTGTTTTTTTAAGAAAGTATTTTCAGGTCTGAACTCTGTCCTTATTGTTTTGATTGTAATGATCTCTCTCAGTAAGCTTGCACTTAAAATTAATAAACCACAAATCATATTCTGTCCCCTAGTACAGTGGGTTTGGTCTTCTGTGTAGTATATATCAGTGTGTGCTGTATAATGTTTACAAGCATTTCCAAGTAATAAAGTAGCAATTGAAGTTTTTCTGTGGAGGTACGAATGGGTAGCTGAGATAGCGACGCGACCTTCACCACCTGCCTCATCTCCATTACTTATACGCTTTTGTCTTTTTGGTTTTTGTTTTCTTTTGTTTTGTTTTTGACAGCCTGTCATTGCTTTAGTAGCACAATGAGGCAGAGCCTGAGGATATAGTTAAAAATCTTTTCTTTCTTTCTTTCTTTCTTTCTTTCTTTCTTTCTTTCTTTCTTTCTTTCTTTATTTACTATGAGTTAATCAACCATTCCTATTTTGTTAGCCTTCTGTGTTCTTTAAAATTTATTTCTTATCAAAAGTAATTAATGACCCTCTTAGCCATATTCTGGGTCAAAAATGTTCTCTTCCATTTACTTAAATTATTCTTCCACTTAGCTACAAAATTTTGAATAAGTGCCTTTGTGTGCACTGCTCTGTCTTGTAATTGTTGTGAGCAAATATTTTATCTATACTGCATTTTGTTCTCCTAATCAGTATTGATATATCCATTAGAGTTTTATTTATGATAGATTAACTAAATTAAAAACAAAACACATTAGTCAAATATTTTATATCTTATGCATACACTCTTTTGAAATATTACCTTGAGTTTTTTAAAAGGGAATATTGTCAATACTAAAGATGACCCTTTTAAGTCACATCATGGTGTTCTCTCCCTGAAGTTAAGCATTACATCCCTATGAGAAACATTTGGGATTTTTTCCTGTTTATGTCAAGTTAGTCACAAAAAAATACATACTCCTTGCTCAAAAATTGATGCTCCTCCATTGTCCAGACACCTTTCTGTTCCTGTCATTTTTATTGTTTTGGAAGCTGCTTCTTCTGTACTTCCTACAAACTCAGATAATACTTATTCCTTCTCAGGTCTCTGATGGAGTTGAAGACTAAATACTTTAGTGTCACAATTAGGCTTAAGTTGTTTAGGATTTAGAAAATATTTAAAAAGATATTTTTAGGTCTAAGAAGATTTTTTAGGTTGTTAAATATAAGCTATGCTAGAAAAGAATTTGGGTACAAAACTCTGAACTCACCAAGACAGGATAGAAAATAGAATACTTTCTCCAAAGTTGCCAGGTGCATATGGATATTGTGAATGTAATTATTATGTGATAATTTTCATAATTGTTTTATATTTGTTCTTACTGTATGGGGTCTATTACTATAAGAGAAAAAGCCTTTCTGTTTAGACAAAAAAAAAAAGGTATTGTTGGGGGTTGGTCTGGTTCTCTGTATTCTAATGTTAATTATTGGCTCCCCAGATCTGGTTTCTGCCCACAGGAGCACATTCTCACATACAACTATCTTTGCTGTGTAAGCCTTGTTCTACCTAATTTAAAGTTGATTGGTTAATAAAAATGCTGAAATCTGTGACTAGGAAGAAGAGAAGTAGGCAGAGGTTAGGTTCCCAGGCTTGGGGTCTAAAAGAGACTACAAAAACAAAACAGGGATGAGAGGACAGAAGAGGAGAGAGGAAGGAGAAAATGTAGCAGGAAGAAAGAAAGCCGGAGAGAAAAAAGTTGCCATAGAACTGTGAGGACTTTTCTAGATCCCACCACTTGCCTGCAAATTTCATGATTTCCTCCTTTTTGATTGCTGAGTAGTATTCCATTGTGTAAAAATACCACAATTTCTGTATCCATTCCTCCGTTGATGGACATCTGGGTTGTTTCCAAGTTCTGGCTATTACAAATAAA
>NW_026592732.1:8804187-8819996 GCF_907164565.1 Psammomys obesus
TATCACTTGAGTTTTTCATCTTGGCCATTCTGATGGGTGTAAGGTGAAATCTCAGGGTCGTTTTGATTTGCATTTCCCTAACGGCTAATGAGGTTGAGCATTTCTTTAAGTGTTTCTCTGCCATTCGATGTTCCTCTTTCGAGAATTCTCTGTTTAGCTCTGTTCCCCATTTTTTAAGTGGATTACTTGGTTTGTTGCTTTTCTGCTTCTTTAGTTCTTTATATATACTGGATATTAACCCTCTGTCAGATAAAGGGTTGGTGAAGATTCTTTCCCAATCTGTAGGCTGTCTATTTGTTTTGATGACAGTGTCTTTTGCTTTACAGAAGCTTTTCAGTTTCATGAGGTCCCATTTATTGATTGTTGCTCTTAGAGCCTGTGCTGTTGGTGTTCTGTTTAGGAAGTTGTCTCCTGTGCCAATGAGTTCTAGGCTGTTCCCCACTATTTTTTCCAACTGATTTAGAGTATCAAGTGGACACAGGCGAAGGTGATTAATCCTCATTTAGAAAGACAAATGGGATGTGCATTGAACTTATGACAGGAGTCTACCACAAAAGGCATCTGAAAGACTCTACCTAGCAGTGTTTCAAAGCAGACACTAAGACTCATAACCAAACCCTCGGCAGAGTGCAGGGAATCATATGAAAGAAGGGAAGTTAGTATGATATGGAAAGGATAGGAGCTCTACAAGGACCAAATATATCCAGGCACAGGGTCTTTTCTGAGACTGACACTCAACCAAGGACCATCTATGGATATAACCTAGAACTTCTGCTCGGATGTGGCCCGTGGTAGCTCAGTAACCAAGTAGTTTTCCAAAGTAAGAGGAACACGGACTATTTCTAACAGGATCTCAAGGGCAGGCTGTTTGACACCCCCCCCCCCCAGGGGAGGAGCAGTCTGTTAGGCCACAGAGGAGGACTTTGCAGCCAGCCCTGAAGATACCTGATAAAACAGGGTCAAATGAAAGGGGAGGAGGTCCTCCCCTATCAGTGGACTTGGAAAGGGGCAGGGAGGAGACCAGGGAGGGATTGTGGGGTTGGGGAGGGAATGAGGGAGCGGGATACAGTTGGGACACAGAGTTAACAAAATGTAACTAAAAAGAAAAATAAAATTAAAAAAAAGGAAAAAAAATAAAAGAAAATTTTCAAAAAAAAAAAAAGAACAGTGAGGACTATGAACATGTGGCCATAAGGACAGATTGATGGAACAAAAGCAGCCCAGAAAGGAACTATTATGGTAAGTAACTTGAGCTGTGTCTCTGGGAAATTGAAAAACAACTTAGAGAGTTGATACCTGCCCAGTCACTATGCTTTAAAGCTTTTATTAATCCAAGAGGTCTCTGTTTTGATTATTTGGAAACTAGGCAGTGCAGAGAAGTCCCTCTGTAGTATAATATAATCAAAACTACAAAAATCTATCTATGATATTAGCAAAAAACCAACACACGTTATTATCTTGAGAAAGTTATCTTGCATCGGAAATAGATAGCTACAAAAGCCATATGATTACCTTCCGTATTGCAGAGCTGTGTTTAGAAATTAGAAGTCTAGTGAAAGACTTTATTATGTAATACCCCCTGCTTTTTAGCAGACTTTAAAATGTTTCACTAAAGTGAAATGCACAGTTTTTGGAAGAGGTAACTCAAATACTCCTAAGCATTTTGTACATTCTAGTCCACCTGGCACAGTTGCCATTGTGAAAACAGCCTGGGTGTCTGAACATGTACTTAAGAAGGAATCACCCATTGCTGTGAAATACCTTCTTGGATTTTCACAGACTACAAAGCAGACATCTGTATTGTTTGGCCACCTTTGCACACCTTTGCAGGTATTTGGTCCATCAGTTCATGTTAATTAATGCACATACTTTCCTTATCGAAGCAAAGTGTGTTTTTCACTGCTGTTTTTAGCGAAGACGATCAAGAAAATGTATGGATGTGTGAAGGAAGCAGGGGAGTAATGTTATTTAACACCTATGAAAAGTATCAATTTGCTGTAACCAAACAAAATATTAGGAGAACAAGACAATACCAGTTTATTAGGTGCCCAAGGGTATTTGCCTCTGAAAGTGGGAAATCAACCAAGTGAGATCAGCACTGTGAGGATTGCCTGAGGCACCCGAGGTCTCAGCAGCTTATTGGCAAGGACAGACACATAAAAAACAATATGCTGATTTATATTAAACATTTCAGACAACAGCATTTTATTTCACTTTTAACTTAGCCATGACGTAAAACATTTGGTTGATTATTGTCAGCCTTTTCTGATCCCAGTGCACAGCTCTGTGGCAGCATTTGAAGACATCCTGGGGAAGGAGGAACTGACTAGGATGTGTTTCCTGTTACTACAATGCTTATACAAGTTGGCAGTGTAGGGTACGGAAACAGCTCTTCTGCTGTGTTTTACCACCTGGAAAACTTCCACTGATGCTTGCATCTAGCATGGGAAACCCATCACAGCACTCCCTTTAGAGGAAAGATGGTAAGAAACCGTAGTTTCCCAAGGTAGAGGCACCCAAGGTCTCAGCAGCTTACTAGTGCATTCACAAATAGTGGTGTGATGGTAAAGTGGCGATATGAGTCAGGGAACACTCAACAAGCAGTGTTAGGCAGGGCTGTGGTGTGTCAGTGTAATTAAAAAACCATCAGTGTGATGAAACGTGGAGAACTAATTATACCTATGCAAGCACTCATTAATTAATAACAAAAACACATCCACCTTTAAACCACAACTACACGAATGTGGTCCCTGTTCCATGTTGAGTTATGCCAGATGGCTATAGAGAAAACAGCTGCCATTTGATGTAAAAATAGTTTCATATAAAAGATTATTTACTCTTCAAAATTAGTTTTTCAAAAGACACATATATGAGCTGATTAGAGATATGAGTACCTTTTCCAGCTCCTGACACTAATTGTGCTATATTCAAATGTACCTAATCCCATTTAATAGAAAACAATAAGTGTGCTCAAAATTGACAATGTATGAACATTATGTTACAAAATACATTATTGCAGGAAATTTCAAAAGTGGCCAAGAGTAGAAAGACATAAAAATGAAATGTCTTGTACTCCAAGGTTTAGATTCCAATAGGAATGGCCAACAGTCACGTTTCATCTTTTTCTCTCCAGATTTGTATAATCAAGTACACAATTTCCTATGTAATCACACATATTCATATATAACTGAATATACTTCACCTCACCATACATACCTAAATGTACATATGCATAGTAACGTATGTATAAATGTTTGTATTTCTTTATTTTACATTTGACAAAATAATAATCTTTCATATCCCTTAGTTCAAGTTCAAGCACACCTGTTTGTCTCCAAGCTATCATTTTTACTGTTGCATCAATGCTGGTTACATCGAGGTATGAAAGTTTTCATTGACTATATCTATTCTCATTGATGCTTTTTTCCTTTCACACTCCCATCTCATGTTTTAAGTTAAAACATATTTATTCTCTGTCAACAGAGCTAGAAAACACAAATGACTCAGAGAGAAGAGGAACATTCCATACCCATGTTTTAATTCAAATGTGTGAGAAATATGTGTTACTTGTGTAAGATGAATTCCCATCTTCTTTGTTTATTCTGAAAAATCGTAGTTCCTAACCATTTACAGGTTTGCTAAACATAGTTTTGTTTTCTGTAACCACTCTGCCTATTTCTTGTGGGATTTTCTTTCCTGTTTTTTGTTTGTTTGTTTGATAAGGGTAAAGTTACCAATTAAACTGGAGCTGTTGGCAACATGAAAAAGCTTTGGATCCTGGCACAGTAGACAACAAGAGTGACAATGACTTTCTGATTGATAGCTCTGTTGAAAGATAATTCAAGTATTTAAGTATATAATTAATTATCTTATCATATCTCCATATGGATACAAACATTACTGTGGTTGAATTCAGAACATTCCATCACCTTCACTTGCTCTTCTCAGCCTTCCATAGCCATCTAGATAAGCAACCGCATAATTTTTTGGTCAATATATTTCTTATATTTTGGGATTTCAAATGAATAGCATTATACACTATCAACTTTCATGTGTTCTTTCTATTGTCATAGTGCTTCAAGGATGAGTCATATTGAAGCATATTTCGTATATTATTCTTTCTCATATTATAGATATACTATAATTTTCTTTATAATAATAATTTTTGTTATTATTATTATTTATTGTTTGTTACAAGTTATTCATTTTGTATCCAGCTGTAGCCCCCTCCCTCATCTTTTCCCAATCCCAACCTTCCACCCTCTTCCCCCTCTATGTTCCTTCCTTAGTCCACTGATAGGAGAGGTCTGCCTCCCTTACTATCTGACCCTAGTCTATCAGCTTTCTTCAGGACTGGCTGCAACATCTTCCTCTGCAGCCTGGTAAGGCTACACCCCCAGGGGGAGGTGATAAAAGAGCCTGACAGAGAGTCCATGTCAAAGAAAACCCCTGCTCCCCTTACTGGGAAATCACATGGAGAGTGAGCTACCTATGGCCTATATCTGTGCAGGGTCTACCTCCTTCATGAATGGTCCTTGTTTGGCACATCGGTCTCTGCAGAGTTCCCTAGGCCCAGATTTTTTGACTTTGTTGGTCTCCTTGTGAAGCTCCTGTTTCCTCCAGGTCTTTCTATCTCCTCCCTTCTTCCATAAGATTCCCTACACTCTGCCCAAATTTTGACTATGAGTCTCCTTGGCATCTACTTCTATACCCAGAGGCCCTCTGTGGTAGGCTCCTGTCCTGTTCCCCGTCTTTTCCCACTTCCAATGTCTATCCAGTTTGCCCTGCTGAATGAGGATTAAGCATCTTCCCAGAAATCTTTCTTGTTGTTTAGCTTCTTTAAGACTATAGATATTAGTATGTTTATCCTAATTAGCATGGCTAATATCCACTTATAATACCATTGTGTCTTTCTGCTTCTGGGTTACCTCACTCGGAATGATCTTTTCTAGATTCATCCACTTGCCTGCAAATTTCATGATTTTCTTGTTTTTAAAAGCTGCGTAGCTTTTGTGTAAATGTACCTCACTTTCTATATCCATTCCTTGCTTGAGGGACATCTAGACTGTTTCTAGAGTCTGTCTATTTTTCATATCCATCATCTAATAGTTGATATTTAATTGTTTCTTCCTTTTGACTACTACTAAAAATTAACATAGACATAGTTGTGCCTCATGGATATGTGGCTAGAATTTCTCTACCCGTGGGAACTCATCTGCAGACCAACCTTTCTCTTCCCAAATTGCCACAACACTTCTCATGTCTGAAACACTATGTGGGTCTTTCTCCATCTCACTTTACATCACACTGCTCATCTGACAGTGTACAATCCTGTTCATGGGAACAAGGCTTTCCAAGGTGGTTTGCACCTTTTGTAGGGACTAATATTGAATGTTTAGTGAGATGTCTCAGAGACTCACTAAATAGCATTGAACAGAAGACCCACAGAGATAAGAATAGTAAATATCACAGTAATGATGTTTAGATGGAAATAGGAAACAAAGATTTTGTAGAAAATTGGACCAAAGGCAGGGTGCCTTGGAAAGCCATAGTGAAGACATGGATATGTCATGTGAATATGTACATTGGTCATTTTTATATCATCTTGGCGAAAATGCCCATTTGAATCATTTGCCTACATTTTAAAGAGAGCTTAAAATTTAAAACTTAGATGTTATTGTTCCTTCATATCATATTTGTGAGCTTAGTATACAAGGTGACATGAGGGCAGTACTCTAGAACATTTAACAGAAACATGGCATTTATAGAAAAATCAGAATGAAACTACTTTTTAGTATTGCTTAAATATAATCAGATATAGCAGAGTGGTAAAACCATATTAATAATGATGTGTTTGTATTTGATTCTATCCTTATATGAATATAAAAAAAATGAGCTCTGCAATGTAAGTTGTCTAAACCACCAATAGGTGATAAAATCATGAAATACCACCAAATATGATTTCCGTCATTGAGCAAAATTTTATTTGACACATTTTTGCCTCAAAGTGCCTCTTGAATCACTGCTAATGCAGTATGACTCAAATATTTTGACTTAATTGCTTATTTGATGCCAAAATTTATTCAGTTATTCCATGTTAGTGATCTCATTGTTTTTAAAGGCAAGATGGAGCCTATTAGAGTTTCTTTAGCTCACATGGGATGTACATTAAAAAAATGTTGAAGGTATTTTTCATAGTAACCTTGCTTGTTATCATAAGATATACATAGCCTGAGATTTTTCTCTATACTGATTCTACTCACTTTCTGCCTCATGGTACTGTTTTTTTTTTTTTTTTTCTTCCAGTTGATATTCTAGTCTATATTTTAGCTGGGGGAGCTTCACTCTAACCAGGGCCATTCTGTTTGAATGTGAGCCTCCAGGATTCTGACCTGAAACTCTTCTTTTTTATATAATTATGCTTCCTCAAACTTTTTTTTTAATTAAATGGTGACTGAGAAACTTGGCTCTGAGGGACCATTGTTACAAATATACTGAATGATGTAGAGTCAACTTTGTGGTTACATGACTTGTGGACATTAACTACACAGAAATATGTGGAGTGGACACTGTAATTGCCTGACTTGTGAACGTTAGAAGAGTTTGGAAGAACAAGGAAGGCAAAGCCTAGAATCCCACTGGTACTTGGGTAAAGGTACAAAAGGCAACAAAACTAAGGCAGAGTTAAGATGCCTGCAGACTAAGTAACTATGAGGAGAAGGCTGGCAGGAAGGACAGGAAATGACACATTGATAAGGCTTTAGTGGAAATACAAAACAGAGATTTTCTAGGAAATTGGGCCAAAGCATCTTGGCTAAAGAATAGTGCAGAACCTAGTTTGTTCCCATTTGCAAGTTTAAAGACTTATATCTGATTTATCTGATCAAAAATGTAAGAGAAGCAGACAATCAGGATATAGCATGACCATTACTCTCTGGATTCTGTTAGGTTGATAGTGAAACTCAAAATCTAGAGGACAGAGCAGAACACTATGGTGAACGCTGGAAAGCCTTGGCAGAAAAGTATTAGCTGCTCTGTGCAGCTCAGACTCTACTGCAAACTGCTATCTCTGTATCTCCAAAGTATGTATTTCTGCTTTTCATACAAAGCACTCAGAGAAAGCTATGAAGCTCAGAGACATGACTCGCTGCCGTCTTTATAACATAAGCGAGGTAGCCAGAAACATTGCTGTCTGATATTTTCGCCTCTCACATAAGTTTACAAACCTGTTAAGTATACACAGAACTGTTTGCTATCTTACCCACTTGCTCTGTGACCTTAAACTGAACATGACCAATATTGCGTCCACCCATAAAGTGTTTTCTTATATAAATATGTATAAGCTCCTTACTAAAGGAAATGACACCAATGTTTCCCTTACCCATTTTAGCGAATAAATTAATTGCTACATCTTAAGCTCTTGTACTTAGTTTGGATGCAGTAGAAGCAGAACATCATAATAAGGGACATATAGATGGTTAGACTATTCGCTATTAAGGGTATGTGTATTAAAAGAGGCCAGCCAGCTGGGCATGGTAGTGCATACCTTTAATCCCAGCACTCAGGGAGGAAGAGGCAGGAAGAGCTCTGTGAGTTTGAGGCAAGCCTAGTCTACAAAGTGAGTCCAGGACAGCCAAGGCTACACAGACAAACTCTGCTTCCAAAAACAAACAAACAAAACAAAACAAAACAAAACAAAACAAAAGAGGCCAAGAACTTTATATCAAGACTGGAGAAAGTAATTGAATTCATTTTGGAAATATTCATATTGCAACTTTCATCACTTGCCCAGAGATTTGTAAGAATCATTTCTTTTTGTTTTTCTGACTAAACTTTCTGTTGTTTGTTCTAGGGTTCTAGCAGTCACGGTCACAGGTCATACTAGTGACCAGCCCTGATGTTCATGTGACACTGAGTTTTCAGGAACACAGAATGGCACAATTGTCGGGACAAGGTGACTTTTACTTTGCCTTCAAAATGTGACCAGAGAAAACAAGCAGGCATCGGTCACATGATGGAGCCTTTGTAGAGGACACCATCCTCTAAAAGAGAAAACTGCTACAGCGGACAGTAGCAGGGCACCCCAGGTTTCAAAAGCCACAAACTCCATCATTTGGAGAGGAACATCATGAGTGGTAAACAGCAAAGACAGGGTCACTGCTGCCCCTGGCCTCCAGAACAGACTCGTCTCTGAAGTCAAACAATGACAGGCTGAGTTTAAGGTGTCACTCCTTAATTTTCTCTGGACCAATTACTCCTTCATACATTTATTTTTCTTCTGTTTAGAATGAGAATGTTTTCTTCCTTTTGATAACCTCTCATAGGGTCTTAGAAATGTATATCTTATCATTTAAATCACAGTGTCTCAAAACTGAAAGCAATAGTTCTTGAGGGAGACCTTTTTATTTATTTATTTATTTATTTATTTATTTATTATTTTTTTTTTTTTTGAGTACTTTTGGGCAGTGCTAGAAATAGTTAAAACTGGTTCATGGAGATGGAATGAACACTGCTAGATATCTACATGTATATTATTATTGCATTCACCTCTTCGACTGATGCTTTAATCATCATATATTCCTTCTTTTTTTTGATTCACTCTATTCATTTTTATTTATTTGAGTCAGGGTCCTAATTTATAAACCAGCCTGCTCTCAATGTTTTGATACTGTTTCTATTTCACTCTTCCAGGACCGAGATTATAAACTTGAGCCATGACACCTAGTTTAAGGACCTCACAGTGTATTTGAACGACTACTTTTGCATATATGTGATCCCAGAAAGATCTTCACTATTGTATCCACCACCCGTTTTATTATTATTATTATTAATCAGGTTTAAAATACTGGATATTTGTTAACTATGAAAGCAGTATCTATGCCTCATGAATGGTCAACATGAGTAGACAGCTAAATTCTTTCCAAAGTGTTCACTGCATTGTATCACACCAGAATGATGTCAGAGCCTATTGGCTCATATTGTGACATTGACATATTTACTATTTGTAATTACCTAGAATAAAATCTCATTGGCCTGAATCATTTTGCTATACTAGGCTAGAAATTTTTTCTTTTACTCTTTGACATGATACCTCATACTTGTTGATGACTAACTTGGACTGATCCCCCATTAAATTTCTATACTCTATATAAGGACTGATATTTTCTTCTCCCACAAAGCCTACACAGGTAATCTTATCCCATTCAAGGGTAAAATGCTCTACACAATAATGGTAGAATAATTATATAACTATGTTTAGCACATGATTTGTACATTTGTGATTTATTCTTTAAAATACAAAACTTTGTTGTTCTCTTCTGCCCCAATTCAAAAATAACCCCTTGCTGATTTCAGGTTCACACTGGAATAGAGTACTTACACTAGAAAGCACATGGTATCTAGCAATAACATTTTTTTGGGGGGGGAAATGAACATTTTTTTTTTACTCTTTGCTACTTTTAGCAAAAAAAATGAAGATAAATAATTCCTTATATTAAAATAAAAGCACAAAGAACACCACTGATTCTTAACATGCAATAGACTATTAGTACCTAAAAATGTGAACTCAGATTACATTAAATAATTTTATTAAACTTATTTACCAAGTTCTATTAGTAAATAGATTATGCCACAAACAAAATTGCCAACTACAAGTTTGAAACAAATATGCTTGTTATTGAAGTCCAGTTATAAGAAGGGCTGCTGAAGTGCAATGTATAAACTTATCTACTGCATAGGAAGATGGAAAGTGATCACAATATATGCCCATGCTTTCATTGACTCTTTATTCATATGGATGGTGTCTTTCCATATGCTAAAAAGAAGAAAATGGCATCATCTTTATTTTCAGCATTAAATAATCTTAACTTTCATGCAAATAAATTGAAGGCACAGTATTTCCTTCTCATTTGGATTTGACAAGAGGAATGGTAGGACTGAAATGCCATAATTCTCACAGTATTTACAGGGCAAAAGCAGCTTCTCTTATGTTCCTCATAGGAGAAAGCATGTGCCCTGTAAGTTTGTCTTAAAGATCTGAGTTGGTTTAGTTTACAACAGTTTGATGTTAATTTCACTATAAAGTTAAGAATGAAGAGGATGAGTTCATTGGAAGGAAAGACAAATTAAGCTTTCGAATGTGTAAAAATTTTTACTTTCACATGTTTGTTTTCTGTTGTCACATTATTATGTATTCTTCTAAAAATTAATTAATTACAGTTTGTTCACTTTGTATCCCCACTGTAACCCCCACCCTCATCTCCTCCCAGTCCCACCCACCCTCTTCTTCTCCCCCTAGGCCACTTCCTTAGTCCATTGATGGGGGAGGACCCCCTCTCCTTCTATCTGACCCTAGCCTATCAGGTCTCATCAGGGCGGGCTGCAACACCTTTCTTTGTGGCCTGGCAAGTCTGTACTCTCCACAGGCAGGAGATCGAATTGCTGGCAACAGAGATAATGTCAGAGACAGCGCCTGCTCCCCTTACTAGGGACCCACTTGGAAACTGAGTAGCCTATGGATTTCCTCTGAGCAGGAGGTCTAGGTCCTCTCCATGCATGGTCCTTGGTTTTTGCATAGGTCTCTGCAGGTTGCCCTGGGCCCAGGTATTTTGGCTCTGTTGGTCACCTTGTGGAGTTCCTGTCCCTTCCAGGTCTTTCTATCTCCATTTTCTTATGTATTCTTACATATAAGATTGCAAATGATATGGTCTCTGGATAATATGAGGAGTTTCCTTTAAAATTTGATTACAAGCTCTTTCAAAGATACATTACCTCCATAGTACTTGTGTTTTCAACAGTAAAAAGATAAAATCAATCCAGGTGTCTATTAAAAATATAAAATCTGGAAAGTATGTACAATTGAATGATAAACAGTATCCACAGGAAGGAGACACTCACACTTACCATGACTTGAGTAAATCCTAAGTACTTCAGGGTGCATGGCAGAAGCCAATGTCAAAGATGATAGTGTATGACTCCTATATGTACAAGTCAAATTGATAGAAATACAAGGCAAATACTAAGTGCCTGGGCTTAAATCAGGGCAAAATCAGGATGTTAGGCTTGGTGAGACTAGAGTTCATCTTCTCAAGATGAGAAAATATGGATCTTGGCTCCACACTATGATAAATAGCACTATGGGCTGTTAAAAACTAGTAAGGTTCCATTTATTGATTGTTGCTCATAGAGCCTGTGCTGTTGGTGTTCTCTTCAGGAAGTTGTCTCCTGTGCCAATGAGTTCAAGGGTATTCCTCACTTTTTCTTCCAACCAACTTAATGTGTCTGGTTTTATGTTGAGGTCTTTGATCCACTTGGACTTCAGTTTTGTGCAGGGTGATAAGTATGGATCTATTTTCATTTTTCTACATGTAGACATCCAGTTAGACCAGCACCATTTGTTGAAGATGCTATCTTTTCTCCATTGTATGGTTTTGGCATCTTTGTCAAAGATCAGGTGTCCATAAGTGTGTGGGTTTATTTCTGGGTCTTCTGTTCGGTTCCATTGATCCACCATTCTGTTCCTATGCCAGTACCATGCAGTTTCTATAACTGTTGCTCTATAGTACAGCTTAAGATCAGGGATGGACATACCTCCAGAAGATCTTTTATTATAGAGGATTGTTTTAGCAATTCTGGGTTTCTTGTTATTCCATATGAAGTTGAGAATTTTTCTTTCCAGGTCTGTAAAGAATTGTGTTGGTAATTTGATGGGAATTGCATTGAATCTGTAGATTGCTTTTGGTAAGATGGCCATTTTTGCTATGTTAATCCAGCCAAGCCATGAGCATGGGAGATCTTTCCATCTTCTGATATCTTCTTCTAATTCTTTCTTCAGAGACTGGAAATTTTTTTTCATACAAGTCTTTGACTTGCTTGGTTAGGGTTACACCAAGGTACTTTATGTCATTTGTGGCTATTGTGAAGGGTGTTGTTTCCCTAATTTCTTTCTCAGCCCTTGTCTTTTTGTATACAGGAGGGCTACTGATTTTTTTTTTTTTGAGTTAATTTTGTATCCGGCCACTTTGCTGAAGGTGTTTATCAGCTGTAGGAGTTCCCTGGTAGAGTTTTTGGGGTCACTCACGTATACTATCATATCATCTGCAAATAGTGATAATTTGACTTCTTCCTTTCCAATCTGTATCACCTTGATCTCCTTCAACTGTCTTTATTACTCTAGTAAGGACTTCCAGAACTATATTGAAGAGAAATGGAGAGAGTGTGCAGCCTTGCCACCGAGGGCCTCTGAAAGGCTCTGCCCTGCAGACTATTAAAGCAGACTCTGAGACTTATGGCCAACTGTTGGGCAGAGTGCAAGGAATCTTATGTAAGAAGTGGGAAATAGCAAGATCTGGAGAGGACAGGAACCCCACAAGGAGAGCAACAGAACCAGACAATTTGAACACAGGGGTCTTCCCAGAGACTCATACTCCAACCAAGTACCAGGCATAGAGATAACCTAGAACCCTTGCACAGATGTAGTCCATGGCAGTTTAGTGTCCAAGTGGGTTCCATAGTAATGCGAAGAGGGACTGAATCTGACATAACCTGATTGGCCGGCTCTTTGATCAACTCCACCTGATGGGGGAGCAGCCTTACCAGGCCACAGAAGATGACAGTGCAGCCATTCCTGATGTGATCTGATAGACTAAGATCAGAAGGAAGGAAAAGAGGACCTTCCCTATCAGTGGACTTGGGGAGGGGGATATGTGAAGAAAGCGGAGGGAGGGTGGAACTGGAAGGGGAGGAGGGAGGAGCTTATGGATACAAAGTGAATAAAGTGTAATTAATAAAATTGGTAAGGTTTAATGTATTTTCCATAATTAAGATCTTTAAATGTCAGGAAAATAAATATATTCATTAGAATATGGTGAAAAGATTAAGATATAAGGTGATGTGGGGAGGAAAAGAAACAGAAGACAGGAAAAATATTTAGGTGAAAACAGAAAACTATTAGTAACAACAACAAAAATGTGATTTCCTTACCTTACCTTTATGGTACAGGCAAACTGAGATAGAATAGAATTTGGCCTCAAAATGCCTTATTACAACAATGAAAACAATATTTTAGTTGATTTTGGCATGGCTCTAAAAGGAATTTTTTAGTACATCTATTGATACATATGACTGTCATTAATGTTTGAATATAAAATATTTAGGTCATTTATCATATTTAATACAAACTGTGTTCACATGTTGGATGAAATGTATTGTACTACATACAAACTCCACACCTAATCATTTCTAGCATACTGGTTTAACTGGAATCTTGAATTGTTACTATTAAGATCATAAAAGTTGTATTATAAAATAAAAATTCCATTTTATTACCATGAATTAAATTTTCTTCATATTTTATTATTGGTATTGGGAGTGGGGAGATAACTACAAAGCTGTGTTCAAAAAGCACAGCATGCCAGTTTCCAAAGTCTGAAAATATGGATATTAATTTCGAATCAGTGTCCATCCCTTTGACAGCACTAAAGAAGACAGTTCACAAGCCGCTAAGAGGCTAATGTATGTTCTGGGCATTTTGCACAATTAAATTGTTTAAGTGCAAGTTCTAGAAGAAAAGCTTGATTAGCTAAAAACAGTTTTTCCTGCATTGATTTTATATACCTTTAGCTTATTTGCGTCTCCTTAGAATTTAGTGATATTTTCACATTTTTATATTACCATTATAGTCTGTGTTTTCTTGCTTCTTGACACATTTTTCTGCTCTGTTCTCTGAGGACAGGGTTCTATTCAAAATTCTAGGCTGTGTTGTCCTCTCTGTCAGATCCTCAGATTCTTGCAGAGCACTGACAAAGAACACATAAGCCAACATGTACACTTCAAAATCCATTGGGTGTTTTTGTCAGCCAGATGATTCTTTCTCAACATAAAGCAGAATGGATGGAATCTTTCTTTATGAACTCTAGGTGGATCCTACAGTACAACCACCTTTCTATAAATGTCTGTCTTCTGTTAGCAAGTTGATGCTGAAACATAAAATGAGAAACAACAAAGTTGCTTGAGCTGGAAAATGATTATTACTATTTTGTACTATGAAATGAATAAAAAGAATTTTATGAGTGGCCAAGAAAATCTCAAAGATTTATTTTGATATCAGGCATACACTGTCTGCCACAAAGCTGAAAATTACACACATCTCCAACAGCATCAATTACAGCTGCAACAGGGACTTCTAACAAGCCACAGAACATTCTCTATTCTTCCTTCATAACTATCACCCCCAATCCAGAACAATGTAACACTGGTTTTCAGTTTTGTGCCACTATAATACCAGTTATATACTAACAACAGAATTACAATGCCAGTTGAGTGGTCAAGTTTATCTTCTCCTAAATATTATTTTTTGGGATTTATAACTAACTTTATTCAGGATGCTATAGTTTATCTGGATTCTGATTGACTATTTTGTTTGCCCCTTACTAAAGGACAAAGTCAAGATTTCAGTGAAGTGTAAGTCTTGTAGAAGGCAAAATTCCATTGTGAATCTTATCATTAGTCAGAATGAATAAAAGGGTAAAAGATAAGATTAAGACTGCATACCCAGATGCCAAATATACACAGGAAAACACAAGCAATAAATAATACCACATCAGCAAAACCAAAAGAAGAGAATCACACACACACACACACACACACACACACACACACACACACACACACATTCTACCAACAACAACATCAAAATAACATGAAGTAATAACTGTTCATTGATACCTCTCAACATCAGTGGCATCAACTTCCCAATAAAAAGACACAGGTTAACAGAATGGATATGAAAACAGCACCCATCATTCTGCTGCATACAAGAAATATACCTCAGCAATAAAGATAGAGTAAAGGGCTGATAAAGGTTTTCCAGAGAAATGGATCCAAGAACCAAGCTGGGGAAGCCATTCTAGTATGTAATAAAATAGACTTTCAACCAAAATTAATCAAAAGAGATGGATTAGTACACTTCCTACTCATCAAAGGAAAATCCACCAAGACAGTGTCTCAGGTCTGAGCATCTATACTCCAAATGCAAAGGCACCCACATTTATAAAAGATATATTACAAAAGTTTAAATCACACATCAAACCCTGAACATGGATAGTGGGAGACTTCGACAGCCTGTTCTTTCCAATGGTCAAAGAATCAAGACCAAAAAAAAAAAAAAAATTAAATGGGGAAATAAAGAAACTGACAGAAGTCATGAATCAAATGGACCTAAACAGATATCTACAAAGTATTTCACCCAAACACAAAAGTATATATCTACTTCTCAGCATGGAAACATGTACAGAATAGACCATATACACAGTCACAAACCAAGACTTAACAGATATGAGAAGATTGAAATAACCCCATGTATCTTATCAGACCACCATGGATTAAATCTGGAACTCAGCAAAAACAGAAACAACAGAAAGCCTTCAAAATCATGTAAACTTCAATTTCTTTCTTCAAAGACTTGAAGTTTTTCTCAAACAGGTCTTTCACTTGCTTGGTTAGAGTCACACCAAGGTACTTTATGTTATTAGTGGCTATTGCGAAGGGTGTTGTTTCCCTAATTTCTTTCTCAGCCTTTTTGTCTTTGGTATACAAGAGGGCTTCTGATTTTTTTTGAGTTGATTTTGTATCCTGCCACATTGCTGAAGGTGTTTATCAGCTGAAGAAGTTCTCTGGTTGAATCTTTGGGTTCGCTCATGTATACTATCATATCATCTGCAAGATGAAAAACTCAAGTGATAGCACATGCTGCAGAGGTTGTGAAGAAAAGGGAACCCTCCTCCATTGCTGGTGGGAATGTAAACTGGTTC
>NW_026592732.1:8820006-8820345 GCF_907164565.1 Psammomys obesus
TTTAGAAAGACAAATGGGATGTGCATTGAACTTATGACAGGAGTCTACCACAAAAGGCATCTGAAAGACTCTACCTAGCAGTGTTTCAAAGCAGACACTAAAACTCATAACCAAACCCTCGGCAGAGTGCAGGGAATCATATGAAAGAAGGGAAGTTAGTATGATATGGAAAGGATAGGAACTCTACAAGGACCAAATATATCTGGGCACAGGGTCTTTTCTGAGACTGACACTCAACCAAGGACCATCTATGGATATAACCTAGAACTTCTGCTCGGATATGGCCTGTGGTAGCTCAGTAACCAAGTAGTTTTCCAAAGTAAGGGGAACACGGACTAT
>NW_026592732.1:8820355-8828897 GCF_907164565.1 Psammomys obesus
GGATACAGCTGGGACACAGAGTTAACAAAATGTAACTAAAAAGAAAAATTAAAAAATAAAAATAAAAAAATCATGTAAACTGAATGACTCCTTTCTCAAAGACCACTGGGTCAGGGAAGAATTAAAGAAAGAAATTAAAGACTTTCTTGCATTCAATGAAAATTAAGGCACAATATACCCAAACTTATAGGACACAATGAAAGCAGTACTAAGGAAAGTTCATAGCATTAAACAACTTCATAAAGAAATTGGAGAGATCCCATACTAGCAACTTAACAGCACACCTGAAAGTTCTAGAACAGAAGGACACAGACACAAAAAAGATTAGTAGATGATCAAAAATAGTAAAAATCAGGTTGCAATCAATAAATTAGAAACAGAGAGATTAAAAAAAATCAATGACACCAAGAGCTGGTTCTTTGAGAAAATCAACAAGACAGACAAACCCTTAGTCATGTTAACTAAAATACAGAGGGAGTGTATACAAATTAACAAAATCGGAAATGAAAAAGGAGACATAACAACAGACAATGAGAAAATCCAAAAAAAAAAAAAAAATCATTAGGTCTTAGTTCAAATGCCTATATTCCACAAAAATGGGAAATCTAAAGGAAATAATTTTCTGGATGGATGTTACCTACCAAAGTAAAATATCAAGATCAGGTAAACAGTTTAAACAGTCCTATAACCCCTAAAAAAATATAAGCTGTCATCAACAGTGTCTTAACCCCCAAAAGCCCAGGTCCAGATGGTTTTTGCACAGAATTTTACCAGAACGTTCAATGAAGAGCTAATACCAATACTCCTTAAATTGTTCCACAAAATAGAAACTGAAAGCACATCATTAAACTCATTCTATGAAGCCATAGTCACCCTGATACCTAAACCATACAAAGATTCAACAAAGAAAGAATTTTAGACCAATTTTACTTATGAACATCAACGCAGAAATTCACAACAAAACACTTGCAAACTGAATCCAAGAATATATCAAATACATCATCCACTTTGATTAAGTAGGCTTTAGTCCAGGAATGCAGGGATGGTTCAACATACGAAAATCCATCAACATAATCAACCATATAAACAAACCTGAAAAAAAAATTACAGGATCATCACATTACATGCAAAACAAACAAACAAACAAACAAACAAAAAACCTTTGATAAACTCCAACACCCCTTCAATTGAAAGTCTTGGAGAGATCAGGGATACAAGACTCATACCTAAAGATAATAAAGGCTATATACAGCACACCAATTGCCAACATCAAATTAAATGGAGAGAAACTCAAAGCATTTCCGCTAAAATCCGGGACAAGACAAGACAACTCACTTTCTCAGTACCTCTTCAATAAAGTACTTGAAGTTCTACCTAGAGCAATAAGACCACTAAAGGAGATCAATGGGACAAATGGGGGAAGGGAGAAGTCAAAGTATCGCTATTTGCAGATGATATGATAGTGTACATAAATGACCCCAAAATTACCAGCAAAGAATTCCTACATCTGATAAGCAGCTAGCATGGGGACTGGATACAAGATTAATTAAAAAAAAATCAGTAGCCCTCCTGTACACAAAGGACAAATAAGCTGAGAAAGAAATTAGGAAAATCACACCCTTCACAGTAACTATAAATAATATTAAGTATCTTGGTGTAACTCTCACCAAACAAGTGAAAGATCTGTATGACAAGAATGTCACGTTTCTGAAAAAAGAAATTGAAGAAGATATCAGAAGATGGAAAGATTCCCCATGACCATGGATCAGTAGGATTAACATAGTAAAAATGGCCATCTTAACTAAGGCAATCTACAGATTCAAAGCAATCACCATCAAATTACCAACACAGTTCTTACAGACCTTGAAAGAACAATTCTAAACTTCATATGGGAAAACAAAAATTATAGAATAGCTTAAACAAAACAAACAAACAAAAACCTTCTGGATGTATTTCCAGAAGGTTTTATGCAATAATCCAAAGCAATAGTAATGAAAACTGCATGATACTGGCATAGAAACAGAGTGGTTTATCAATGAAATAAAACTGAAGACCTAGAAATAAATCTGCATACCTAGGGTCGTTTGATTTTTTTTTCAAAGGAGCCAAAACTATACAAGAGAAAGAAGACAGCATCTTCAACAAATGGTGCTGTTCTAACTGAATGTCTACATGTAGAAAAATGTAAATAGATCCATATTTATCTTTCTGCGCAAAACTCAAATACAGGTGGATCAGTGACATCAATATAACACCAGATACACTAAATCTACTGGAAGAGAAATTGGGGAAGAGCCTCAATCTTATTGACCCAGGAAACTTCCTGAACAGAACACCAACAGCTCAGGCTCTAAGATCAACAGTTAGTAAATGGAAGCTCATAAAACTGAAAGGCAAAAGACTCTGTCAGTAGAACAAAACAACTATTTGCAGATTGAAAAAAGCTCTTCATCAATCCTACATCCAAAAAAGGGCTAATATCCAAAATACATAATGAATGCAAGAAATCAAATACCAATAAACAAAATAACCCAATTTAAAAAATGGGGCACAGGACTAAACAGAGAGTTCTCAACACAGAAATATTGAATGGCCAAGAAGCACTTAAAGAAATGCTCTATTTTCTTAGCCATCAGGACAATGCAAATCAAAATGACTCTGAAATTCTATCTCACATTGATCAGAATGGCTAAGATCAAAATCTCAAGCAAAATCACATGCTGACAAGGGTGTGGGAAAAAGGGAACATTCCTCCACTGACGGTTGAGAATGTAGACTTGAACAACCATTTTGGAAAGCAATCTGGAGCTTTCTTGAAAAATTGGTAATAGCTTTACATCAAAAAACCAGATATACCTCTCCTGGGCATACACCCAAAAGATGCTTTACCTTTCAACAAGGATACTTGCTCCATTAAATTCATAGCAGCTATATTCACAAAGCCAGGATCTGGAAACGAACTAGATGTCCCAAAACAGAAGAATGGATAAAGAAACTGTGGTACATTTACACAATGAAATGTTACTCTGCTATTAAAAACCAAGAAATCATGAAATTTGCAGGCAAATGAATGGAACTAGAAAAGATAATGAGGTTACACAGACCCAGAAAGACACACATGAATTTTAGCTATATAGTACAGGGTAAGCATACTACAAGGCACAGACCCAAAGAAAAGTAACATGAAGAATCCTAGAGAAGATGACTAAATCTCAGTCATGGCGGGGGGGGGGGCAGGGATAGAAGAGACAAAGGTAGTGGCTGAAGAGAGGGAACAAGATAGGAGAGGAGGTACAGAGATTTAAGAGTGTGAAGATCAGACCTGGGTTAGAGAACAGAAGGCCTGTAGAAAAAAGAGAAAATGAAGGTGGTGGAATCTCTGTGACAATCCAGAGACCTAAGTCAGGGTAATCTCCAAGGAGGGTATGAGGGTGACTCAAGCACAGACTCCTAGTATTTGAGGCCATAGAGAATGAAGAGGACACCCTCTAACTAGACTAGTCTCCAAGCAGAGGGAGGGGAACAACAACCCACTCACATAAACTTTGTCCAAATTTTTCTCTGCCTACAAGATGATAGCAGAGATAAAGCAGATAGAGCAGAGACTGAGGGAATGACCAAGCAATGCCTGGCCAAACCAAAGACCAACCCTATGGGGAAGGCCAACCCCTGACAGTACAAATGATCCTCTGCTAAGCTTGCAGACAGGAACTGACAGAGTTGTCTTCTGAGAAGATCTATCCAGCTTGCCTCCAAACAAATGTTGAGACTCACAGCCAAACATTGGGTGATGATTAGGGAGTCTTGTGGACAAGTGGGAGAAAAGGACCTGAAGTGACAGGACCTCCACAAGAAGATCAACAGAGCCAATTAATGAGGATCCAGAGAGGCTTATTGAGACTGAAGTGTCAACCATGGACCTTGCAGGAGCTAGATCTAAGCCCCTTCAAAAGATGTAGCATATAGGCAGTTTAGGCTTTATGTGGGTCCTCTAGTAATGGAACTGGGGACTGCATCACACATGGACTTCCTTGCTATCCTTTTTATCACTTCACAATGGCAGGTCAGCCTTGCTAGGAAACAGGGAAAGAGGACATGCTCAATCCTGATGCAACTTGATGGGCTGGGGTAGATAAGAAAGGGATCTCCCTTTTCTGAGAAAAAGGAGAGGGGAAAGGGGAGGAATAGTAGAACTACAAGGGGAGGAGTATGGGCTACAACAAGGATGTAAAGTGAATAAAATAATAAAGAAAAATCCCATAATTAAACAAATATGGTATCTATCAAAACTATGATTTACAGAGGAGACTGGAATAGATATTTGAAACATTATGAGGAAACACGCTTTGCACCTCTCATCCAGGGCCCCCCTTTTCCACGTCAAGGATCCTGGAATATTGACTTCTTCCTAAATATGTAATGACATGTTACATAGTCACCCTCTTCCTCACTGTAGCGTTCAACCTGTTGTTACTTTATCTTCAGCACCAGAAATACATATATTATGTCATCATTGACCCGATTTCTTTTGTTGATGTTATTAATGTATATTAGATTGTGATTCTCAATGCCTGCCCCATCACCCCTGTAAATCCAACAATATATACGAATAGTTGCAGTCTCAGAGTTTTATACAGGCCCCCCTTACTCTTCAAAGCCCCTCTTCTTAACATGGTGACTATGGGCTTCCATGAGATTCATCCTTTTAACTTTGTTATAAAGTTGTTATAAGGCTTAGACTTATTCTATTCATGTATTTGATGTTGCAGTTTGAAATGAGGCAACATTTCCAAATAACTGATGATTTAGTCAGTCATAATTCTTTAAATAGATAAATTCCCAGTATCGTTTGCTAAGAGAAAATTTAAGATACTCTCATGAACGCATTGACTCACATAGGCAATGGCTTTCTGACTTTTCTGAAGACTTAATCAAGGGAACACAGCCAATCATCTTACCTAGAAACCAAAATCACAATAGAGATGCTCCTTTTAATATTAATTCTCAGTAGTTCATCATCGGAAGCAGAACAAATACTCCTGAATTTGGGAAAAGAAATGGTAAAAACTAAAGATGTACAAGAAGCACAAAAGGTTATGGTTTATAGACTAGCACTTTAGTAGACCAGTGTATACAAGCTCAGTAAATTTAACCCAAGGAGGCTGTGAAACTGTCTGGACAATATTTTAAAATAAAGCAACCCCATACCTAGCATTAGATATCAATCATCATACATTCAAAAGGAAGAATATATTGTTTAATTTCTTTTTACATCTGAGATTGTAATACCATAAATACCCATAACACATAACACACACACACACACACACAGAGAGAGAGAGAGAGAGATAGAGAGAGAGAGAACTGGTAACTTAACCTGTACTCCTAATGATGATTCTGTCACTCTTCTTGAGAATAGAGTCTATTTTCTTACATGTAACCTCACCATTCCGTTATTTACAATTATATACATATTTATCTATGTCAGCTCTACTTAGACTTCTCAATCATCTCCACACTCAGATTGTCTAGTTATGAAGTGAAGGCTGTTTATTAAGACTGACTGTGCATCTATCTATCATCTAACTATTAATCATTTAAGTGGAGATTGGTATACTTCACAGGAAAAGGGTGCACAATGACATGAGATGGGAAAAGGAGCTATACGAGAGAGCAAAGAACAGTGGTAAATATGTAAAAAAAAAAAAGTCAGAAAGGACTTACTGTTTTGTGCACTAGCAAACCATCTTAACTGGAGATTCACTCCAGGATTCTTTTTTAAACACAGGTGTTCTCTAGATTGAAATGATTTCAGCCCAATCCCCAAAACTAAAAATCACTGAATGAATCATAGTTTTGGAAAAACTATGAAAAATCTGTGCTTCTTTATTAAGTTTTCATTAATTTAGTTTCACCATATTAAGAGGTCTTCTGGTTGAAAATATTGATGAGTTCAATAACTTTCATGCATACTTTGAGATAACATAAATTAGAAGAAATGGGTCATAAACACTATCAATAAGTGTTTTTTGGTAGACTTTCAGGATCTTATTTTTTCTTTTCTAAAATGAGAATAGATATACACAATTTACCAATTCCTTTTCATTATGCATCAATGAATTTGACTAGAGACAAGATATTTTCATGACCACATTATTTTTTAATTGATTTTATGAGTGATTCTATTATTTAAGATTTTCTACTTTGAGCTGGACCATCAGGTTGTTCTTCAGTGACAGGTTCCTGAAAGGACCAGGGGATGAAAACTAATAAGTAAAACAAAAAGCTTGGGTCAGGAGGTCTTCTACAAGCAATGTCTTATGCTGGTAAAGTTTATTTAAGAGACTAGCATCTCATATACAGTTTGCAAGAGTGGAATGGGACAGAGTCAGCAGAAAGTTAGCATAGAACAGGATGAAGTCAGCAGAAAACTAATCGTGCAATGTTGTGTAAGCGAACATGGGATATTTCAAGTACATGAGACAGAACAAGTGCTCAGCAGACTTGGATTGATAACTCCAGTATCTTCACAGTGGAAAAGTCAGATGTCCAGAAAAACTAAGCTTTTAACTCTTTTGAGACCTTCACTGCAGCCCCAGAGCTGACACTGATGAGCCTGTCCCTGGGCAAGGACACAAAACTAGTGTTTCCTTTGTCTTTCATGGGCCTCTGAGAAAGCCGTAGACCAGATTGGCTCCCAATGTTTCCTGTTTAATTCATTTAATTACTACAATTGTCTGAAAGTATTCTTTAGGTAAGCTGTGTGTTCGTGGGTCTAGGACAACTATTATTACAGATGGCTGATGTCTTGTACAAAGTGTATGTATCATAGAGCAGTGAATTTGTTTTTACGGTACACAGATTCTTTGCTGTTTTACATTTATTTTATCTGAATTGAAACACCCTCGTGGAGAGAGGGAGCAGTCTCATATGACTCAGGAAGTCAATGACATTTATGTCTTAGAAAATACACATCTTGCAGGACTCAGAAATTCCTGTAACTTGCCTGATGTCGATATGAGCAGTAAAATTGTTTGGAGAAGATATTCTCTAGCCAGTTAAGTCATCATAAAGTTGTATAAGGGACCCCAGGGATCAGCTTTAGTGAGTCTTCACCTATTTTAGGATGGACTTTCCAGTCCGACAATTGTCTCTATGTCACTCTTGCTCCATTAAACAATGCCAATAAACTCACTGTTTCACTACTCTCAACTTGGGTGAAGGATTGTGTTGTTGTTGTTGTTGTTGTGTTATTTTGGTTGAGTGTGTGTGTGTTTGTGTGTGTGTTGCAGTGCTCAATTCCAGATGCATAGATATTTCTCATGTCCATCCAAAAAAGATTATAAAATGGTGGTAATCCATAATACTTGCAGGGTATATTATTCTTGCTGCAGTTTAGGTATGGGTTCAAATGCTGACTCATACAATAAACACATTTGTGCAATATAGTTCCTTAAGTGTTTTCTATACAAATAAAATATTTGGCTTTAAACATTCAATTTAAGCATTCAAAATTCCTTTAAAAAAATAACAGGTCACCCTTGATTACAGACAATAACGCCGGCTACAACTCCCACTAAGCTATTCTTGTAGGTAAAACCACACTTTGAAATATGGCTCTCCTTTCATTCCTTGATCTCCTGTGTCTCAGGTACTTCTTAGAGAACAGACAAAGTCTATTCTGCTAGAAGCACTCTGTGAAAAAGATGTCAGGAGAGTGTTTTTTCTTGTAGACACAGACATAAGTCTATTTTCATGTAAGCAATGGAATTTTATAAAATTTCTAAGACATTGAGTTTGGAAATATTTTTCAAGTATGTAAATATTATGTAAATATGGTTATTATCCTATGCAATTTATAATCAATTTCCAGGACAACTAGGGTAGCACCTTTTACTATACATAGTAATGTTCTTACAAGGAAAATAACTTTAGTAAGCACCTCATCAAAATAATAGCTACTGAGGAATAAATGGCATGGCTCAAATGGGTCCCAGTTTCCCCTTAACATAATAGGACATAGGACTTCATTTGCAAGGTATTAATCATAGATAAAAGAATTTTACAAACAGAGTTGTAAGGAAAATCAGTAATCATTTTATAACAGATTGAAGGGGAAACAACAGCGTAGCCACAATGGTGATATCAGCAACTGTGAGGAGGAGGTAGAAAAAAAAAAAGAACAAGAATATGCTTTCTGACTTAGAGTTGAAGAAAGCAGATAAGCTACAACACTGTTCAGGATCACTATCTGTCTGAGAACTACAGGTGAAAACTACACTGAAATTCCATCTGGCCCATTAGGAGAATCACTTATGAAAAATCATATACAAATGCTGGCAAGAATGAGGAAATACAGCATGCTTTGACTTTGTAGAGTGACATACCACTATGGGAATCAGTATGAAGGTTCCTCAAGAAGCAAACCTCGATATACTCCATGATGCAGTGGCACCTACTCCAGATGTTTACATTCTAAGACAATTGTCACAGGGATATATATATATATATATATATATATATATATATATATATATATATA
>NW_026592732.1:8829297-8893050 GCF_907164565.1 Psammomys obesus
TATATATATATATATATATATATATATATATATATATATATATATATGTCAATGCCTATCATAGCACTATCTTCACTGGCTACATGATGGAACCACCCTATATGTCCATCAACAGGAGACGGAACAAAGAGAATTTTGTTTTGTACACAATGGGATTTTTTTTTTCATTCACAAAGAGGAATAAAATTATGTTATTTTCTGAGAAAGGATACAACTCCAGAATATCATATTAAATTAACTTAATCTCAGAAGGACATTGTATCATGCTCCTGCTCATTTTGGAACTCATAGATTTTATCTAGATGCGTAAGTCACACAGGTGCCTACCTGGTTTGAAAGTAGAACCAAACTATCTAGGGAAAATAGAAAACCAATGAGGATTGTAGAAAAAAGAGAGAGCAACAGAGAATGTGAAGAGTATTCACAAAGTGAGTTATATATTTGTCTAGAAATTGTATTTTGGAATCCAATATAATTAAATTAAACAAATAGCAAATCAGGTAGGCATAGCAATAAAAATTTACAAGGAACTTCTTTTGTTTGGAGGTCATTCAGAGAGAGCAAGAGTGTCTGGAGAATCAGTCCAACCAGAGTCAAGGTAGTCCTTGGTGTCTGTAAACAGATTTGTAAAGATGGAAAACAGAAAGCATTAATTTCTGAGAGAAAAAAAGTCTTTGAGGTCATGCTGCAAAAAACTCCAATGGGGAAATGGGAGTGAAGGCTGAATTATCTCATTTAAATATCAGGAAGTATGCAGGTTTAGCACTGTAGGCCTGTCTTGTATCGTCTTGACACAAGCTAGAGTCAGGAAAAGGGAACCTGAATTGAGAAAATGCCCCTACCAGATTTTCCCATGGCAAGTCTGTGTACACTTTCTTGATTAATGATAGATGGACTACCCAAGTCACTGTGGACAGTGTCATTGGACAGGTGGCCCTGGGTAATTATGAAAACAAGCTGAGAAAGCCATGAGGTAAGCAGCCTTCCTGTATGGATTCTGCATCAGTTAATGCTTTCATGTTCCCTCCCTGGCTTCCCTGAATCATGGACTGTAATCTATATGTAAAATAAACCCTTTTCTTCTTTATCATAATAATAGAAACCCTACCTAGGACAAGGCTTGAAAGCAATTGCATCTCAAAAGGAGTTTTGGGCTATAAATACATACCTCAGGAGTGGTGTAGTTATTGATCCATTGCCTCAGCATGCCATCAGCGTGTTTTCTTTAAAAAAAAAATAGAGACTGGGAGAGGGGAAGTGGTGAAGGAAGGGGAGACTGGGAGGAAAGAGGAGGAGGGAGGTGGATCCTTGGGACTTATAGTAAATAAAAAATGAAAAAGCAAACCTAAAAACAAAACAAAATAAAACAAAACAAAGAGTAAGACTTTCTCCTCATCACAGGACACCACTGGCTCTTTCTGGGTAAGGGAAGTAGCTGCTGTCTACATCGAACAGTCTATCAAACACAAGCCAGACCATTTATAAAGAGAATTAATGAGCATCAACCATGAGGGTTGAGTCACAGGATGTCACCACCATACTGGTGCTCTTATGTCTTAAAAGGAGGTACCTGCTGTCTCTGTCAGGAAGACTGTTACTGACCATGATATTTATGCCTGATAAATCTGCCATATCTGTCTGTATTTATTGGATGAAACACAGAAAGCAAGAAGCTTCAGATGGCCCCTTTCATTTACTTCCTCCTTGCCTATATTCCCCATTACCCTAACAATCCACTGTGATTAAATTTTGCTTTCCACCTCAGTACTGCAATGAGGTGGAGGAAACTTGATGGAGTAGACATTGACGGTAAGTCTTTAGGTAAGACTTTGAGGCTGTGTCCTGTTAAGAGAACTTGGGTGTGCTCCTGGTCTGGCTTTGTTTTTACCAGATAAAACCCCTTTCAGATTCACATTCCATTTCCCCCCTGTGTTACTGTCTACCACCTTCAGCAGAGTTCAAAAAGATGTGGCTGATTTTTTTAATTGGAATTCAAAGCAAACCTTTTGTCTTTATAAAGTTAATTGCATCAGATATTGCATTTTTATACTATAAAGTGACTATGAATACCTGTATATAATCATATAAAGAGCTGCAGAGAATACAGGACCACGTGGATGCTAAGCCATAGTGGGTGTATCTATAATATGACTCCTACAAGTAACTCTCAAGGGAACATCATGGAAAAGGAGGTAGAATGATGATAAGAAATAGAGAATCAAAAGATTTGCTGGAAGCTAGTGTCTTCTGGACATGACAGGAACACTGAACCCTTGAAGTCTCAACAATAGAGTTGCCTACACAAGACCTGAATAATGACCACAGCAGTTAAGAAGACAAGTTGAATTGTGGAAATGTTACAAGGCCTAAGTCTAGCAGAAGTTATCCTTTCAATCAATTGTTGCTGAGAGAAGGTGGATTACTGAAAACAGGGATCAGTGTTCTGCAGGTCTAGCTGCTGAATGGTTACACAGACCCAAGTAGTCAACCCTAAAATCACTAGCACAATAGATGCATATGTAAAACAATTAAGAAGAAAAACTTGATGACATAGATTCAATCCCTAGAACTCGCCTAAGGGTGGAAGGACAGAATCATCTTCATAAAGTTGTCCTCAAATTTTTAAATATTCATGCATGCACACGAGCTAGTAATGATGATAAAAATTGAAAATTAAAACATGTTACATTTTGATAAGTTATTTCTATCAACAGCAATAAGAGTAGCTGTTTCTATTCTCCAGGAAATATTATATATCAATATTTTCCTTAATACAGACCAGTTAACTCATTTATGTTTTAAAGTTAATAAAACACTATGATTTAATTCTTTTAATATTTATTCTGCTATGGAGCAGAGTCTTCTTTCTTATATGAGGAATTGAGACATGAAGATATGTTAATGCACCATTATGAGGCTGGTGGTCTAAAGCAAAGCAAACATTTTACCCTGTCCCTACACCATCTTCACTCTGATCCCATACTGCTAGTATGATAAAACCTCAGTTAAAGATGAAAATAATCATTGCAGAATAAAGTAATATATCTAATTTCACACAGGGAGCATATGATCTCCATCTTCAGGTGGATTAGGTAAAATCAAGTTCATTATTTTCAATTTTTTACAAGTAATTGTGGCAGAAGACTCAGTACCATCTCTGAAGACTATAAAAATAAAACCATTTAAAATGTGGGGACTAATAAAGAAAAGTATCATACATGTACTGATCAGAGATAACTTTAATATGACAGTTATATATTTAATAGAATGCTCTAGAAAGAAGTTACAAATTTAGAAGTACTGGCTTGTTCATATTTTGAATTACAGTAATGTATGTGTGGTCACTTCATTTATCTCAGTTACTCATAGGCATATTTCTGTGAAAATGCTTTCAGAATTAAAAAACAGCATGCCACCTCAGATTCATGCCACAGGAAAGAGTGCAAATGTAATTTTCAAGAATGCAAATGGGATTCTCTAATCCTTGCCTCCTCACAAAGAATGCTTGAGGGGGCCTGTCTAACATAGCACTGTTGTGTGTTCCCCATGTAACTTCAGACAATATTTAAAGAGGTGAGAACAGGTTTTTAAACGTCTGATGAAGTAAACACGTTAAAGAGCAGAAAGTGACACAGAAAACAGGGCTGCAAAGGTTCAAGTAGCTTATGTCTGCATGTATGTATATTAATAAAAAGACAGGGGGATTATATAACTTGTTTTTTTCTGAACTTTGAACCCATAAGTATCTTGAGTTTGCATTAATACATATTATATTGGATATTGTATGAAATACATGTAGAAGGTTGCATATTGATACACGGAAATTGATACTATTATATACACATATATACATATACTCACATATATACATTACGTATGTATACATTCATGCATACATACATACAAACAAACAAACAAACACATTAGTTCCTTTTGTTTTGCTCCTATGTGTATGTGTTTGTGGCTGACCACTTGGGACTGTATAACTTATCAGATGGTTCATTCCTAGAGAAGAATGATTCATCCTTTCTAAGCAGCCACTAGCTGCCTGTATTAAGAGCTCTTCTTTTATTATTATTATTATTATTTTTTCTTTTTAGTTACAATTTGTTAACTCTGTGTCCCAGCAGTATCCCGCTCCCTCATTCCCTCCCCCTCCCCAACTCCCTCCCTGGTCTCCTCCCTGCCCCTTTCCAAGTCCACTGATAGGGGAGGACCTCCTCCCCTTTCATTTGACCCTGCTTTATCAGGTATCTTCAAGGCTGGCTGCAAAGTCTTCCTCTGTGGCCTAACAGGACTGCTACTCCCCTGGGGGGTGGGGGGGGGAGGACAAAGAGCCTGCCTTTGAGATCCTGTTAGAAATAGTCCTTGTTCCCCTTGATAAGAGCTCTTCTTTCAGGGGTAATGAGTTGTGAGATTTCCTCACCTACATTGGTATGTCAACTGATATTGTCCTTTTCCGCTCTTGTTTAGACAACCATACTGTTGATATTTTGTTTGTACAGCTGCTCGATCATATACAGAATACACTATACACAGAAGCCTTTCTGGTCCTCTGGCTCCTACAATCTGCCATGTTCCCTGAGCCTTCGGTGTGAAGTGTGTTGTAGATGGATCACTTGGAGGCAGGTATCCTATTATTAGTTCCCTTTTCTTTCACTATTAAAGTCCCTCCCCATTTTTTTCATTCCCCCTTTATTGTGCCTCTGACCTGTCCCCCTCTTCAGAGGTCCTGCTCTGTACCCACCACAGTGCCCCCCTTTTTTTTCCTTAATTTTTGTGCTTACTCCTGGTTATATATTCACATCTAAAAATTTAGACCTAGCTAGCATGCACAAATCAGGGAGAACAGCAGACTCATCTTTCTGTGTCTGGGATACTTCACTAAAGATAATGCTTTTAGTTCCATTTATTTAGCTGCAAGTGTCGTGTTTCTTTGCAGCTTAATAGTATTCACAGAGTACATGTAACACATTTTCATCATCCATTCAACTGTTGAAAGGCAGTGTGTTTGAATACATGCCTTAGCTATTGTGAAAAGCCCAGCAGTAAAAATGGTCAAGAAAGAACCTGTAAAACAGTATGGCCTTTGGGCATACACAGAGGAGTGGCTCAAGTGGGATAAATGATTGGGCTACTTCTTGAATTGTGAGACCTCTTCACACTGATTTCCATTTGCAATTCTATCAAGAGTGAATCCAAAGATCCCTCTCTCCCCACATCTTCACCAGCATTTGCTGTCAGCTCTGTTCTTGATCTTAGCTATTCAGACTGGAATGAGATGAATTTTAATAGCAGTTTCATTTTACATGAGTTGCTAAGGTTTGAGAACTGTATGTTCAGATGCATAATCCGTTTTTGAATTGAGTGATTCCCTTTCTTACCTCTTTGTTTTTGATTTTTTTTAATATTCTGGTATCAATCTTCTATCAGATTATAGCTAGCACAGATTTTCTTGAACTCTGTGGCATTCCTCTTTACTTTGCAAGTAGGTATGTTAACATGTAGTATCCAAAACCATTGGTGAAACCACTGACTAATATTTTAATTGATTATTATTATTATTATTGTTGTTGTTGTTGTTGTTGTTAAATGTGTATTCATGAATGTGTGTGCAGCTATGAATATGCCATGTTGTGTTTGTTGAAGTCAAAGGGCAACCTTGAATGTTGATCCTCTTTTATCTCCTATATCTTTCTAAGTTAAGATCATCAGGCTGCTTGTGCACAGCCTCATTTCCCACCCTCCACAGTCTATTTAGGCATCCTTTCTAAATATATGTACTTAGTCTCTAATGACTGAATTAGTAGCTAAGAATAATATGAAATTTCCTTTTGTATGCTTCCATAATTAAAAATTCCCAAAATGTGCAAGATAAGACCTGAAACTAACCTAATTCTCCACCCCAGGGTTATTACTACACATAAGGAAAATATGGTATCTATTTCTCCAGTAAATGCCTGCTCGAGAGAGAAGACTGTAAGGCTGTGTGACAGAGTTTGAAGATAGACAGCTTCTTCAGCAGAAATGCAGTCCAGGCTTTCTTCTTTCTCTGTTCATCAATCCGAAAACATACTAGCTTCTATGGCCTCAATTTTAAGTCGTGTTCTAGTTGCACTTGTCAACTTGTCACAACCTAGATCCATTCAGAGAAAAGGATCAGTGCAAATTGCCTAGATCATTGCTTCTCAGCCGTCCTAATGCTGCAAATGAAGATTTCTGTGTTTTCCAATGGTCTTAGACAATCCTTCCGAAAGGACCCTTTGGCCCCAAAAGGGGTAACAACTCACCACTGGCCTGGATTGGCAAATAGATATGTCTATGGGTAATTGCCTTGTTTATTAATTGATAGACGCAGGTCCAGCCCTATGAGGATAGGAATGCTCTCTAGACATGTGTTCCTGGGTTGCATAAGAAAGAAATCTAGCTAAGCGTGAATCTCTGAGCGAGCTAGCAAGCACCATTTCTCCATAGTTTCTAATTCAGACTTCTGCTTGAGCTCTTGCCTTCACACTCTTACCGACTATTACCTAGAAGTATAAACCAAAAAAAAAAAAAAAAAAAAAATTTCTTCCCCCAAACTTTTAAGCAGAGTGTTTTATTGCAGCAACAAAAAATGAAACTAAATGCCTCATTATCATTTTTTTAAATTTTTTATTAATTACACTTTATTTACTCTGTATCTCCCCTCTAGTTCCCTCCCTCCTCCCCTTCCAAACCCTCCCTTCCTCTTCCCTCTGCACGCATGCCCCCCAAGTCCACTGGTAGGGGAGGTCTTCTTTTCCTTCCTTCTGATCCTAATCTGTTAGGTCTCATCAGGACTGGCTGCATTGTCTTCCTCTGTGGCCTGGTAAGGCTGCTCCCCCCTCAGGGGTAGGTGATCAAAGAGCAGGCCAATCAGTTCATGTCAGAGACAGTCTTTGTTCCCATTACTATGGAACCCACTTGGAGACTGAACTGTCATAGGCTACATCTGTGCAGGGTTTCTAGGTTATCTCCATGCATGCTACTTGGATGCTATATTTCACACTAAGTTTCTCATAATGAATATTTACTACTTCAGAATCCTTCTTTCTCTGATTTTTAAAAATTTCCTGTAATTCCAGACCCAGTGTTTCTTTACTCTTTGATTGGGGCCTATTCTCTAAGAACTGGGGGAGCTTTTGAGAAAAAAAAAAAAATATATATATATATGTAATTTCTCAAGTCCTCAAAATGAGGCTGGGAGAGATGGCTCAGCAGATAAGAGCACTTGATGATCTTGCAGACATGTAGACAACTCTGGTTTGGTTTCCAGCACCCACGGAGCAGCTTACAATTACCTGTAGCTTCAGTTCCAGGATGTCTGATGCTCTCTTCTGGCCTCTGCAAGTATGGAGAATGCATATGAAGCACAGGCATACAAGCAACCACAATATCCATGCACATAAAATAAAAATAAATAAAGTAGGGAGGAGGGAGGGGCTAATGGGGGGATTCAAAGTGAATAAACTGTAATAAATAAATAAATAAATAAATAAATAAATAAAGCTTAAAACAAGATATTTGTTACATAAATTATAAGGAAATGTTTATTTGATATTTATATTACAATAGTTTTTTTCTGAAACAATATTAAACTTGTAGCACAATTAGAGGCATAATTAACATAGGGTGAACAATCAAAGTGGTTAAATCAGAAGAATTTGGATCTTTACCTTCCATTTGAACTACAAAGTCTATCACTAGGAAATAACCTGTACTTTGTTTGTATGTGTGAAAAGTAGGTGTTCAAAGATATCGCTACATATTTAAATATGCATATATGCATACATTCGTGATACTTAGAAATAAATAGGTATGTTTATAATTCATGTTGTTTATAAATCAATGACAGATACTTCATTAAGCACTCTAAAGTCAGCAGCCAAAGAAACAGCTTGCACTGGTGCTCCAGCCTTCGATCTCAGCAGCATAATCTAGTACATGACAAACAGCACCTTCACATGCAGCGGAGCACACTGTAAAAGAGTGATCCCCAAATTAAGAAGTGATCCTGCAGACGGACTGAAGATACCATTATTGTGGTTCTGTTTAAGCACCCAGAGCTCTATATGCTTGTTATGAGTCTTCACCAGAGACAATGGCCCTATCAGCATCTTTCTTTTGCAATATCCTTTTTAAATGGAAAAATGTCACACATGTGTATAAGGGGATTTGTTCAAGTCCACAGCCCATTCCCTCCTCCTTAAATCCTCTAATAAAACCCACTGCCACATTTACTTCCAAAGTTCATCTTCTTCTTCTTCTTCTTCTTCTTCTTCTTCTTCTTCTTCTTCTTCTTCTTCTTCTTCTTCTTCTTCTTCAAACCCACTGTGACCACTTGGTGTTGCCATTACGGGCATGAGCAAAGGACTAAGGCACCAGCAGTCGGGCAGGGGCTGCATCTTAAGAAAGCTGACTCTCCCTAATTGCTTTGTTTTTAAACATCCTTAAATCACTCATAAGTCTCTTTACTTATGATTTAGGTAGACTGTGCAGAATTACTATAGAAAACAAGATTTTAGAGTGACAATTTAGTTTACAGACAAAAAAATTAAAGTAGTATTTTATACCTTTTTTCTCATTTAAAAAAATTTTATTTTATTTTTATTAATTACAGTTTATTCACTTTGTATCCCAGCTGTAGCTCCTCCTCCACCCCTTCCCAAGATACTTTATCCCAGAGAAACAAAATAAAAATTCATTTTAGAAAGAAAGAAAGAAAGAAAGAAAGAAAGAAAGAAAGAAAGAAAGAAAGAAAGAAAGAAAGAAAGAATTAGGAAAAATAGGTCTTATGTACAATTGTTCTTAGTTTCAGAGTCAGTATAGATGTAGCAAAAGGCACAGTGAGCATCAGGGGATAGGGAACTACTCTACTAGGAGGGAGAGTGGGGCAGGCTTTAGGCTCCTTTTTCTCCTCAGAAATACTACTGAAAGAGGGGCAAGTGGTTTAGTACTTGAGTCAAGACCAAGAAATGGCATCAGAAATAGGTGGCTAGGAAGCAAATTGTTTTATAAGGGTAATTGCACAATAGTGTGATTTTGATTCATTGTTTGCTTGTTTGACTTTTTAAAATTATTTTTATTTTTATTAATTACAGTTTATTCACTTTGTATCCCCCCTGTACCTCCCTCCCTCCTCCCATCCCAATCCCACCCACCCTTTTCCCCACCAGGGAGGTCCTCCTCCTCTTCCCTCTGATCCTAGTCTATCAGGTCTCATCAGAAGTGGCTGCATTGTTTGACTTTTTTGAAGCAGGTTCTTTCCATGTGGTTCAGGTTAGCTTTAAACTAATTACATAGTACAGGCTGATCCTGATTTCATGATTATCCTGACTGAGCTGCCTGGTTGCTGTGATGATAAACTTGCACCACCTTATCTAAAATTGTGTTATAAAAGACAAGGTTGAGGGCTGGTTTAGAAGGGGTTCTCAAAGACACTTGATGACATTTTTGTCATCCAAAGAGTTTTACTACCAGAAGAATCAAGAAAGATGACGTTGTTTAAAGAAAGGCTAAGAGGCTTATTCTGGCAAGGAAGTCACCTGGAAAGCAAGACTCTTTCTTAAGATGTTGATGTGATTCAGTGAAATTGTAAAGTGCCGTTCACCTTCTGCCCAACTTCACTTGTGCATTAGAGCACACGGAAGGCTTGCTTTATAGTAGAGCAAAGGGAAGTATTAAACTCCTACAAAATTTATAGTTCTGGATGAATTTTAACAGCAAGATATTTTAATCAAGCTTCTCAGTTACCTAAACATGGCTACAAATCAATGGAAATGCATAAATTGGCAGTTTATTTTTAAAAACCATTTTTAAACATCTCAGCTGAAAAAAAAGTGTGAGCTTCTAATGTGAATAATAAGTTAATCAAAACTATAATTCACTGAATAAGTTAAGTTCTGATCCTTAGTAGCTGTGAGACATTTTCCTCCAACATATGAAACAGATCTGTTTTATAGTAAATATACCAGGACCTCCCATCCTTTCCAACTTTATTTAAATTTCATTATTTTTATTAGAAGGCTAGCTGTTTTAAGGATATGATTCAATGAATGGTTTAAATAACATTAGAACAAAATTTTAGGCACTGCAATATGATTGATAAGTTAGCATGAGGTCTGATTAAAATCTGAAAGGGTTAATGAGGAAATCAATTAGAGAAAGATATTGGGATTCTTTACAAAGAATCAAGATTCATTGCTATCTGTGAGTGTAGTCAGGCAGCAGACAGTATGCATGTCAGAATGTGATTTACATGGCAGAGAAATTCCCCAGAGTTGCTATAAGAAACTACAAAGCAACCTGTCTTCAATTTCTGGGTGCTGGGAATCTGTAATTAAGAATTCAGCAAGGACATGCTTGGCTGTGTAAATTATGTGAGGGAATATTTTCATGTCTTCTCATTTTCCATGGCTTAACTATAATCCTTGGTATTTTTGTATCACTTCTGCAGAGCCTCAATCCTGCATCTACTGCAACTGATCTTCACTCTCTTATCTTTACATCTCCCACAGACTTATTTTATTCTCTCTGTTTTCCCAGCAGATCAAAACCCTCAGGCTCCTTAGCAGTAAAACAGAACACCAAGTGCAGCCACATTTCTCCATACTCCATGCCTCCTGCAGATCCTGCAGACCAACCCTCCCTGTAATTATTCCTGCTTCCCAACTGTGAGCTCTGGCAGACATCCCCTGCTCAACCACAGGCTGTGGTATCCAGAAGGCTACCAGGAGTCTCTCTCTCTCTCTCTCTCTCTCTCTCTCTCTCTCTCTCTCTCCAGCTGAACCAATCCCTGGTTCAGGCTTCCTGTAGAGCCCACAAACCATTCCCTCCTGAACATCTAGAAAACAGCACCTAGGTCTATAATCATCGCAAACCCAGATGAATAGACACAAAACAGTAACAGCCAAGACAGCGTTTATTCACTACAGGCCAGCTATTCTCTCAGCAGGCCCCAAATATTTCAACCTAGCTGAAGCACAGAAAACCACCTTAAAACTAACTACATGACGATCATAGGGTTTTCAAGAAGAAATTAAGTAGAAGAAAGGGAACAGGACAGGAGCCTTCCACAAAAGACCTCTGAAAGACTCTAGCCAGGAGGGTATAGAAGCAGATTCTGAGACTCATAGCCAAACTTTGGTCAGAGTGCAGAAAATCTTATGCAAGAAGTGTGATCTTTAAGGGACAGGAGCTCCACAACAGAGCCAAAAACCCAGGGGGTGCTGCAGAGACTAACAAATCAGGCAAGGACCATACATAAAGAGGACCTAGAATCCCCTGCTCAGATGTAGCCCATGGGCAGCTCAGTCTTCATGGGATGTTTCCTAGTAAGGAGAACAAGGACAGCCACTGGCATGAACTTGGTTGCGTGCTCTTCAGTTACCCCTCTCTGGTGAGGTAGCCTTATTAGGCTACAGAGAAAAGGGATCTAGACAGTTCTGATGAGACCCCATAAGCTAAGGTCAGATAGTAGGGGAGGAGGAACTCCCCTATCAGTGGACTAGAAGGAGGAGCATAGGGGGAAAAGAGGGAGTGAGGGTGGGACTGGGAGGAGATGAGGAAGGAGCTATAGCCATGATACAAAGAGAATAAGTTGTAATAAATAATAATAACAATAATAATAGTGAAAAAGAAAGAAAAAGAAGAAATTAATAAATTCATTAAACAAACACAGGAAAACACAAACAAACAATTGAAGGAAATTAATAAATCACCTTTTAAAAACAAAAGGAAAAACAAAAAGTTGAAGGAAAGAAGAAGCAATCATAGAATTGAAAATTTTAGGAATTAGAACAGGAACTACAGCCCAACAAAATAAAAGAGATGGAAGAAAAAATCTTGGGCATTGAATATATGATAGAAGAAATGGATACATTAATCAAAGAAAATGTTAAACATAAAAAGCACCTGACACAAAATATACAGGGAATCTGGGACACTATGAAAAGACCAAATCTAAAAATAATAAGTATAGAAGAAAGAAAAGAAACCTAGCTCAGAGGAACAGAAAAATTTTCAACAGAATTATACAATAAAAGGGGATGCCTATAAAGACACAAGAAGCCTGCAGATCACAAAATACATTGGACTAGAAAAGAAAATTCCCATTCCTCCACTGAGGGGCATCTGGGCTGTTTCCAGCTTCTAGCTATTACAAATAAGGCTGCTACAAACATGGTTGAGCAAATGTCTTTATTGTGTACTTGAGAATCTTTTGGATATATGCCTAGGAGTGGTATAGCTGGATCTTGAGGAAGCGTTATTCCTAGTTGTCTGAGAAAACGCCAGATTGCTTTCCAGAGTGGTTGTACAAGTTTACATTTTCACCAGCAGTGGAGGAGGGTTCCCCTTTCTCCACAACCTCTCCAGCATGTGTTGTTTCTTGAGTTTTTGATCTTAGCCATTCTGATGGGTGTAAGGTGAAATCTTAGGGTTGTTTTGATATGCACAAATGGAATATTACTCAGCAATAAAAAACAAGGAAATCATGAAATTTGCAGGTAAATGGTGCTATCTGGAAAAGATCATCCTGAGTGAGCTATCCCAGCAGCAGAGAAATGCACACGGTATATACTCACTCATATAGACATATAATATAGGATAAACCTACTAAAATCTGTACACCTAAAGAAACTAATCAAGAGGGAGGACTCTTGCTAAAATGCTCAATTCCTACCCAGAAAGGCAAAGAGGCTGGACATCAGAAGAAGGAGAAAAGAGGGAACAAGTCAGGAGCCTGACACAGAGGACCTCTGAAAAGCTCTGCTCTGCAGACTATCAATGTAGATACTGAGACTTATGGGCAACCTTTGGGCAGAGTGCAGGGAATCTTAGGAAAGGAGTGGGAAACCGTAAGATCTAGAGAGGACAGGAACTCCATAAGGAGAGCAACAGAACCAAAAAAATCTGAGCACAGGGGTCTTTCCTGAGACTGCTATTCCAACCAAGGACTATGTATGGAGATAACCTAAGACCCCTGCACAGATGTAGCCCGTGGCACTTCAGTATCCAAATGGGTTCCATTGTGATAGGAACAGGGACTGTCTCTGACATGAACTGATTGGCCTGCTCCTTAATTACCTCCCCCTGAGGGGAAAGCAGCATTACCAGGCCACAGAAGAGGACAAGGCAGCCACTCCTGATGAGACCTAATTGAGTAGGATCAGAAAGAAGGAAAAGAAGTCCTCCCCTATCAGTGGATTTGAAGAGGGGCATGCATGCAGAGGGTGGAGGAAGGGAGGGATTGGGACTGGAAGAGGGAGGGAACCACGAGGGGGGGGATACAAAGTGAGTAAAGTGTAATTAATAAAGAAAAATAAAATAAAAAAATAAAAAAAGATAAAGAAGAACAAACAAATAAAAGAAAATATGCTTTCTTTTTTTAAAAAAAAAAAAAAAAGAAAATTCCCTTGCCACATAATAATCACAATGCTAAATATACAGGACAAAGAAATAATATAAAAGCTGTAAGGCCAAAAGACCAAGAAACATGTAATAGCAGAACTATTAGAATTAAATCTGACTTGTCAATGAGACTCTAAAAACAACAATAACAAACTAATAGGAATCTGTAAAATTACAGTAAAATTTAGGGGGCCATTTCTAATCATCCATTTAGCCTTCAAATAATGAGATAGAAAACTATGAGATTTATTCAAAAATCTTTAAAGCATGATAACTGGGAAGATATTGATCTGCTCTAATGCGTCCATGCTAGTCTTGTTACTTCCCAGCCTTATGCCCCAAAGTACTTGCCATATATTGTGCCTGCCTGGGCTGCTTCTGCTCCATTGAATCAGTCCTCATGGCTGCATTATTTCTCTTCATCTTTTTCCTTGTTATCTCCTCTCTCTTGGTCCCTACATGAGACCCCAAGACTGGGAATAGATATCCAGCCTTCTGAGAGGAAGACCTCCCCTATTAGTGGACTTGAGGAGGGGCATGTGTGGAGAAGGGGGAGGGAGGGTGGGACCGGAAGGAGAGGAGGGAGGGGTTTATGGAGGGATACAATGTGAATAAAGTGTAATTATTAAAAATTTTTAAAAAAAGAAAAAAAAAAAAAGAAAAGAAATCCAGCCTTCTTGTCTCCTCTGTCCAGTCATTGTCTTTCAGTTTCTTTATTAACCAGAGATAATTGGAGAACAATGTTCACACAAGATTGATACAGGAGATTCTTCATACAAATGACAGTGCCCATGTCCAGACTGTAACTAGAACTTGAGGCACAGAAATCAGCATCTGAATACACAGCACACCAGACCAACCCCCACAAGAATAAAAAAGTATTGGTCATTGATATCTATCAATATCAATGGTCTCAATTCCCTAATAAAAAAGACAGACTAACATAATGGATGTGAAAACAGTATCCATTCTTCCGCTAAACCCAAGAAACACATCTTAACAACAAGGAAGTTAAGTCAGGGAAAAGGATTAGAAAACGATATTCCACATAAATGGACCTAAGAGGCAAGATAGTGTAGTCATTTTAGTATCTAACAAAATAAAATTCAAACCAAAACTAATCAAAAGTTAGGAAAAGACATTACATATTTATGAAAGGAAAAATCTATTAGGATGTAATTTAAATGCTTAACATCTATGCCCGAAACACAAAGGCAATATTGGGAGATTTCAATACTCCACTCTCACCAATGGACAGGTCATCCAGACAAAAACCCAAACAGAAAAATTCTGGAGCTTACAGGTGTTACAAACCAAATGGATGTAACAGATATTTACAGTATACATTTAACACTATATATATATATATATATATATATATATATATATATATATATATATATATATATATATAAACGTTCCTCTCTGTACCTCATAAAACTTTCTCTAAAACTGACAACATATTTGGATACAATAAAACTGAAGTAACTTTCTGCATCCTATCAGACTACCATGAATTAAAACTGTCTATCATCAACAAGAAAAAACAACAAAAAGATTATAACTCACCAAAACTGAACCACTCAGTAATGCATGAAAAGTTAATCAAGACAGAAATAAAGAAGGACATTAAAGGCTTTTTAGAATTCATTGAAAATGAAGGCATCACATTTTCAAACTTATGGTATACAATAAAAGCAGTGCTAAGAGGGAAGTTCATAGCACTAAGTGCATACATACATACATACATACATGAAATCTCATACTAGAGGCATAACAGCACACCTGAAATATTGAGAACAAAATAATTAAAAGAAAGAAAGAAAGGAAGAAAGAAAGAAAGAAAGAAAGAAAGAAAGAAAGAAAGAAAGAAAGAAGGAGAAGAAAGCACACCCAAGAAGAGTATGGAAACACTTACAAGTGGATATTGGCTGTTAAGTAAATGACAATCAAGCTATAATCCACAGACCCAGAGAGGTTAAGTTAAGAAGAGGGCATGGGGATGGGGGGACACAGGGATCTTCCTGAGAAGTGAAAATAAAATAGATTTTCAGGTAGACTGTGGCCAGGTGGGGTCTATAGTGTGTGTGTGTGTGGGGGGGGTGTTAGGTTGGTCAAAAAATGAAATTAAGAGAGTGTGGGAAGAAACCGCTTGAACTTGGGGAGGGGTGTTTGAGGTAGCGTGAAAACCTAGCACAGTAGAAACCTTCTGGAATCTTTAAGGGTTACACTAATGAGGACCTCTAGTAATACAGGATAAGGAAAATGAACCTGCCATTTTTTTTTTTTGTATCCAGTCAGGGTCCTCAGTTACAGGACTGGGGTACATTCAGTAGAGTTCTTAGCTGTCGTTATCTAATGGATATCCCCAACAACACAGGCTGATGCTAGGATGGAGAGTTGCTCTCTGCAAAACAGCAACATCCACACAATACACTTCACTGAATGTGGATATTCACTTGGAACCTTCACCCCTACATTTTAGTCCAGTGGTTCTCAATATACAGGTTGTGATCCCTTTGGAAATCAAATGGGCCTTTCATAAGGGTTGCATATCAGATATCCTGCATATCACATATTTCCATTATAATTCATAGCAGTAGCAAAATTACAGTTATGAGGTGGTAACAAAGATAATCTCATGGATAGTGGTCACCACAAAATGTGGAACTGTATTAAAGGGTCACAGCATTAAGAAGGTTGAGAACGACTGTAAGTCTTCAGTTAAATCTTATGGGCTCACATAGACTCAAGTGGCAAACAATTAAAAATAAAAAAAGAAAATACAGAATTGTTTTATTTTGGCTTAGCCAAAGAATCCATGATGGTGTGCAGCTGTACATTTAAAGACTTCCATTTATATAGATGCTATATTTGGGTCTGTCCACATTTCTAATAATCACTTTACACAGGAGCAGATGCTGATCTGATCCAGGACACTTGAACTGCATGGAAAGATTGGCTCAATGAATAGGTAGTATTACAGAAAACTAATCTTTTTCCAAAGCAAAAGGTTGATTGTGGAATAATAGTGAAAAATCCTAGAAACAGTTTCCCAACAATAGCATAGAATACACGGAACTGCATTCTTCTTTATAAAATGCACCTGCTCCCTGTAAAAGAGTAAGGATGAAAAGCCTTGAAGATATCTACGTTCCAGAGAAATGTGAGTGAGGTATCACTTCTGCCCCACAGAAAATAACCAGCACCCATTATGAACCAAACTACCTAATAACTGTATAGATTATTCATCGAATAACAATAGCATTAATACAAACATGTGCATTACAAACTTCCAACGGATTTGGTAGTTAGATAGCTGAAAACGCTAAGTCCCTGGCTTTCCTAATTACTGAATAATGGAAAAAATATTGATGGCATAAAATACCAGGGTGAATAAAAAGAGACTAGGAGATAAACGTGAGAGTAAGGGTATATTTTAGAGCCTGAAGTAGAGAAGTGGTATAATCACAGTAAAGTGAACATGCGAAAGGACCAGTTTTTCGATATTCAAATCTGCTTGTGAGGTATCTAATATTTGTAACAAATATTGTCACAGTTACAAACAGCCATCCTTATAAGTGTATACTCAGTCTTTAATAATAATTTTTAGCACAAATTACTACATCTATTATTTCATAGACAGCATAAAATATCATTGTTTCAGAAGGAGGACCCGGGGTAAGATGAACAGTCCTCACTTAGAAAGACAAACAGGATGGACATTGGAAGAAGGAGAAAACAGGAAACAGGACAGGAGCCTACCATAGAGGGCTTCTGAAAGACTCTGCCTAGCAGTGTATCAAAACAGATGCTGAGACTTATATCCAAACCTTGGGCAGAGTGCAGGGAATCATACTAAAGAAGGGGGAGTTAGTAAGATCTGGAGAGGACAGGAGCTCCACAAAGATCAAATATATCTGGGCACAGCTGTCTTTTCTGAGACTGATTTTCCAACCAAGGACCATGCATGGATATAACCTAGAACCCCTTCTCAGGAGAGCTCATGGCAGCTCAGTATCCAAGTGGGTTCCCTAGTAAGGAGAACAGGAACTATCTCTGACAGGAACTCATTGACTGTCTCTTTGACCTCCCCCATCCTCCCGAGGGAGGAGCAGCCATGCTAGGCCACAGAGGAGGACATTGCAGCCAGTCCTGAAGAGACCTGATAAGCTAAGGTCAGATGGAAGGGGAGGAGGACCTCCCCTATTAGTGGACTTAGAGAGGGGCAGTGAGGATATGAGGGAGGGTGAGGTTGGGAGGGAGTGAGGGAAGGGGCTACAGCTGGGATACAAAGCAAATAAACTGTAATTAATATAAAGAAAATGAAGATTCAATAAAAAAAAGAAAGCTAAAAAATACATCGTTGTTTCTCATCTAGGGACTTTTGTTCTTTATTGATATTTAATGTTTTTCTGAAATGATAGCTTTTTTTCAGTAATCTTGAGGCAGTATTAGACATTGCTCAGGTACCAATTCAAACTTTGTGATTATCAACTTAAGGGTCTATTCTCTCATTTAAATTTTGGCAAAATAACATATGATGGCTATGTGAATGGCAAAGGCAACCCAAAATTTGAATACCATGCTGGTTACCACCGTCTTCAACAACTAATGATGGCATTAAGTAAAGTACACTGTCTAATTAATTATGCTGAAGGCATCATATAAATTAGATCAAGTCAAATCAAGCCAGACACAGAGTCATCCAAATCAGCTATTAAAAGATTGTTAAGTGCATTTACTAATGTAACTTTGTTTGAGGAGCCAACCCTCCATTCAGACAGTTCAAAGTCCCTTATTTTTTTTCTCATTCATCCTTCAAAATGTCAGAACAACCAATAATAATCAAGAAAGTAAAAGGCAAAAGACCAGAAGGTGATTAAACAAAAGAAACTGCCTTTGAAATAAGAACCCACCAAATGTGATTACAGGTTTGTCCTCTTAGTAGTCTCTGTGAGGTAAGTTTCTTCCCATTGTTTTATTGATGCATTTGCTGAGCTTTTAAATATTTATTCCATTTTAATGTTTATTTTATTATGTTTTTAACTGTAGTGTATTTTTAATGTGAGACTCAAAAAGGGGTCTTTTTAAACTTAATTATTAATTATAATAAAGCCATAAGAAGATATTCCATAATGAAAGAATAAATTAAGAATTTATAATACCAAAAGAATTTACAGGAGTTTATTGATCTTATGAAAAGATAAAGCATATTACATAAAAAGAAAGGAGATTTGAATAGGACAGGAGGCCAGGAAGCTAACTCTTAAAAATGGGTGGGAGTATCAAGGACATCAAAAAATAGCTACTAGATGCAGCTTTTCTAAAAACATAATTTCAGACATAATGTTCTGCCATGTATTGAAAAACACTTGATATTTATATGATCTTTATTGGCTTACACGGGGTCTAAAATTTATAACACATTTGAAGTGTACACAATTAGGCAATTCTCATAAGCCCTGTTTTGGCTATTCCCAGCCACCCCCCATCTCTTCCTCTCTTAAACTCAAAATAATGTTTGTTTTTAATTTTCACTCTCTAAGTAACACTATTTCTCCTACATATATATGTTTGTGTTATATTTGTGTGGCTAGTGTAATCAGAAGCCAGAAGAGGGCATCTGATCCCTGTAACTAGAGTTAGAGAGCTGGTTGTCAGCCACCCTGCACTTGCTTGAACTCAAACCCAGGTACTGTGAAAGACCTGCCTGTGATCATAACTGCAGAGGTAGCATTCCAGTCCCGCAACAATATTTCTGGTAGAACTAAAATGGGGAAAGGATCTCAACTATTACATAGTGCTCACCTAACATTGTTGCTTTATAAAGTTAAGAATTTATTGAAATGTTTTATGGTTTGTGGTATGCTTTCTTTCTTTGGGTTCTCCAGGAAAGAGAAAGACCAGTATTCTCTTAGAAAATTTCCGTTCCATATGAATGAACCAATCTTGTTCAGCAGCCTGCATTGGTTCTTTTTCTTGCTCTTGTTACCAAACACTAACAGACCACACTAGATGAAAGAATATTTAATTGGGCTCCTGGTTTAAGAGGCAAGGGAGCCATAGAGTCAAGAATATGTAGCTGTTGCTCATGTCGGAGTAGATGAGGAAGCAGAGAGATGGGAACTGATACTCCCCAGACTATTCAACAGTGCTTCCAGTCTATAAATGGAGTTAATTGTCAGCTTCAGCTTCCAAATCAACATGCATCTTCCTTTCTCAGTTTGTCTTTACAGAAAACACACCAGATATACACAAAGGTATGGCCCTGACATTCCTTAATCTTCTTGATTTGATAATGAGAACTAACCATCATAGGACATAAATCAATGACTTATCTAGTGATTCCCCTATGTTATTTGAAATTAATTCATGTTTTTCTACCATAAGTAGGGTAAAGAGGTTAGGGGCTGAAGAAAAGTGAGACTTTGATTATGAAGACAAAGAGGGGAATGATTTAGAAGTACGATAAATATAAAATACTGAGGTTTGGGGGAATGTTGAAAATACAAATCATCCTTTCATTAGAAAAGCAACAAAATGTTGATGTGCAGGTGGGGACAATTTTCTTTGCAATAAGGTATGTCAGTTCTTTGTTTTGTCTTTGTAACCAAATATCTGAGAGAAACAACTTAAGAAAAGAGGTTTATTTGGCTCAAAGTTGTAAGAATCTTAGTCCTTCAAAAAGGAAGAAAGGTACTACTGTCCCAGAAGTAGAATATGGCTGTTACCTTGAATCCACAGTCATGGCAGGAATGTTTGTGCTATGCTGGCTTCTTTCCTTTTATTCACTCTAGGATTTCAAACTTCTGACCTCATTCAGGATGGGTTTTAACCCCTTAGTTAAACTAATCTAAACAATCCCTTATAGGCATGCCCAAAAGCTTGTCTCTTGGATAATCTGTCAAATTGATAATCAGTATTAATTTTCACATTTGCTCCATGAGAATAAAAGATCTGGTTCTGCTTTTTTTTTTTTTCCATTTCAGAGATGTCAAAAATTATGTCAAATTCTGAGGAGACAGCTCAGTGGGATTAGCAATTTTCCCATTCTGACAATCTGATTCCTAGCATTCATGTGAAATCATGACACAGCAACCCACGCACCTGTAATCTCAGTGTGTTCATGAAGGAGATATGAGATAGAGAGTCCATCAGGCAACTCGCTTGGCTTGGCTTCACTTACACGGGAGGAAAAACACCCTGTCACAAACTTGGAAAGGCTCAGGGAGGAGATGAGGGAGGCAGGCTGGGGTTGGGAGGAAATGAGGGAGTGGGTTACAGCTGGGATACAGAGTTAATAAAATGTAACTAATAATAAAAATTAAAATTAAAAAATAAAACAATTTTAAAAAGGAGAAAAAAATAAATACTAAAAAAAAAACAAGCTGAAAAAACATGAGTTGATACCCCAACGTTGTCTTCTATCTGCATACATACATGAGTGCATGCACGCACACACACACACAGCACATGCTCACAAACACACTTATGTGTGTGTGTGTGTGTGTGTGTGTGTGTGTGTGTGTGTCTATGGTATGCAGTGTAGCCTCTTCATAACCTTATGTTCTTTGTTTCCATGTAAACATAATTAGAACAACACGTTGGCAGTTTAATCAATATTACAGAGAGGTATTGCTGGCCTCTTCCCAGGAGGGAATTTAAGTTATCCTTAATGCTGTTGTTCTTTGTTATCTGTTTCTTGTTATGTTTTTACATAACCTTTTGCAGAATGCAATTGATGAAAGGCGAGGAAAAAAATTCTAATATCCAAGTGCAAAGGGAAAACACACTGAAGGTTAGCCCACAAGTGTGTATCAGCCACCCTGTTAAAAAGGAAGCTAAAGAAAGGATTTCAGTGATGACTCAAAGTCGAAGTCAAAGACTGATTAAGACAAAGATGGGTGCCTACATATTAAGAGGATTCTTTTTACAGTGTGAAAGATGTTCTTCCTTAAGTGTCACGTCAATGTCCCTACATCATTTTATACCAGAGTGCACCAGAATCTTAATTATAATGCCATCCCTTTTCCTAAAACTTATAAATTCATCTATATTTAGATTTGCGGTTTGATTCACTAACAATGGAAGAACACCACCAAATAAAAGGGACTTGGAACAGAACGATTTCTCCTTCTGTTATATACTGTCCTTGGAAATACTATCAAATTAAAGACCACTAATATCTGAGGTAACTAATATCTGTTTCACAATCACTGCTGTGTGCACTCAGTAACATGACAGAATTCATGTTTAATTAATGGCATACAACGTGTTCTTAGTTCTTTGACAGGCTCAGGCAAAAACTGTCCCAAAGCAAAGGATGTAGACAGTGTGCAAAGACTCAAAACCATACATCTCATAATTAATATTTCTCAGGACCAAATAAGAGCACACTTGAAACAGCAGAAGAACAGTGTAAATACTAAGTGGTCATTCCTCTAGAAGTTACAAGCCCACAAATTAGTCTGAAGCCAAAATAGAATTTTCTTTTAGTCATTTTATGAGATGGAGAAAAACATGACATATAAGGGAATCGATGATCACCAATTATATACAGACCTCTGTCTACAAAATAATTCCTGTTCATGGTTTTGAAATAACGTTAATTAGCAACATTCAGCCATTTATAGGATAGAGTAATATTCAAGTATAAGAAAGACTAATGTCTGCTGATGATAGATCTCACTGTAGTACTCTATCAATGGTTATATTGATTTAATTGTTTACCTATCAACTTAACCTGAAGTTATTCAAACATGAATAATACCTGCCAGAGAGAATTTAAACTTCTTTTCATGAGTATGTTTTTCTGCATTCTAATTTTCTAGCCATTTTTTGTGAGACATCTAAATTTCTTTCGAATGAAGAAGTAGTTTCTAAGAAGAGTGAAGCACAGGAATGTCTTCATTTCTCCCATCTGGAGATGAAGAAAAATGACTTTTTCAAGGAGCCAAGACACAAAGAGAACTTAATAGCTTGCCATGTCCCTGAAGCGAATGGCTGTGCTCTTCCCTGTTACAACATCAGTCGATCCTCTACAGAATGCAGTTATATTTTGAATTATTATTTTCACAGACTTGCTGATGACGCTCCATTCACATACTTCTCTGCTGTATGTCCTGTGTTAGCTATTAAGGATACTCCACCCTCCACCAAGACACCCTTCTAGCTATCAGTTGTAGCTCTTTTAAGGGAAAGAATTTTAAATATTTATGGGTTCTATCACAACTGCTTATTAACAGGGAAAATCCATCTCTTAGGATATGACTTCTTGGAATAAGACTCTGCTCATATTATTCGTTTGAGTGTACACACTATACTGTAACTCCATGGAGAGTTATAGTATATAATATATACATGTACAGATCTACATATCTGCTAAAGAACTTTAATAAAGTGTAACTTTATGTAAACACGGTAAATCAATGACTATGTAGTCAAAGAATGGGATTATGTCTTTGAATAAGCATTGTGAATACAAGGTAGGCTTGCGTGTCATTGGTACTATTAAATATACCATGGACATTTATTTTAGCTTTGTTATAAGACACTATCTTATTATTGGTTCTGAAAGGCACTTGAATTCTGGCTCTAATTTTTTTCTAATTTTCTCCTCTGCTAGTCTTATTATTTATTTACAGAAAGTTAAAATTAAAGCCAAGGATCTAGTAGCAGAACCTTGCACATGAATTCTCTGCTTAGTCTTGTCTACTCACCAAACTGTTTATAAAGAACCACATCTTCAATGTGATTGATTCCCCTATCTGCTGTTAGTGACAATGGTGTTTTCAAGTGGTCATAACAGAGGCTGCTTGACACTGTGGAATCTTATGGGAATGTTAGATTGCCTTTGCATATCCGCTTATACATTGCTGTGTGTGAGTATATGCATGTGTGTGCAAGTATCAGAGAGACAGAACAAGGCAGACGAAGAGAGAGAAACTGGGAAAAATAGAATTAATAGAGGCCAGAAAAAGGTTGTTGGATCTCCTCAAATTATAGTTTTTTGTGACACAAATGCTCTTAAATGTATACCCGTCTCTCCAGCCTCCAACATTGCCTTTGAAGTCTAAAAAGAGGTATTCTTGTCCTAGGCTTTTTCTCTTATCCATCAGTGCATGCATTCAGTATTAATGTGTCTGAGATGAGCCCATGGACTCTTATCTCAAGCTCAAGGCAAATCTGAAAAACTTAGAACACGCCACACTCAGTAAAATGTGGCTAAATGTTATAATATTCAGTAACTTTTCCTATAAAAATTAAAAGAATGTATTTAAAAGTTAATTTCACACTTCATGTAAATAATATTCCAAAGCCCTGATATGCATAAATTTCTATATAAATGATAAGTATCATTTTTCTTATATTATTTGTAGAGAATAACTTTTATTGATGAATGGTAAGCCTGCATATAAATACTCAAATGCCAAAAAAGGAAATGCTAAAGATACATTAAAAAAAATCTTTGGGATAGAATTGATTTTATTCTTGTCAAGTTCTTAAAATTATATTATATATGAGGCTATGTCTGTCATTCACTAATGTTTTGCTGTGAGCCCTTTGAAGTCAGATTTTATATTCCTTATTTGAAATCTCTGTGCTTGTGTGGAGATGAAAAGTACTTGCCTTAGAAAGCAGTGTGTGTGTGTGTGTGTGTGTGTGTGTGTGTGTGTGTGTGTGTTTGTGTATGTGTGTCACAGAGTGAGAAAGAGTGAGGGGGGGTAGAATGTCATGATAGACATTTTTAAAGGTTCTTTCTCCTGGTAGGCAAGCCTGCTGTTAACTGTCATACAGACCTACAACGCACAAATATACATTTTTGATTGACATAAGCAAAAGACAGAAATGCCAATAAGATAGGCCATTTCTAATTCAGTGGTTCTGTGTTATTTATGGAGACCATGGGGAATGTAATATGAATACATGGCTCATTACATCGGGGTCTCACTCTGGCATGCTTGCTGATCCATGAACAGGTTAAAATCCCTCTCTGCCTCAAGTTATTTTTACATGTTTTCCATCATAATGCAAATATGGAAAAATACCCATAGGAAAGCTGTTACAGGTTATAGCTTGAAAGATTCTGCTGTATCTTGGTTTACTCTATAAATATGTCACTTCTGCTGAAGTGAATGGGTTAATTATTGGTCAGAGAGAGCTGAAGCTATTGATAATAAGATTGACACCCCATGAAAGGGCTTTGAACACAGCATTGGGTTATTTGCTGTTTGAATTCTGCTACATAAGAAGGATAAGTACAGTGTAGAGATCCCAGCCAGCCAGATGCTATGGACTTCTCTTTATAGAACACTGAAAGACAAATCTCTGTTCTTTATCTATTACCCAGTACTCGGGCTATTTAGAGCAAAATGAGCGAAAGGAAATCCAAGTACCAGTGACAAATTCTTAAAAAATAAAAAGATATTCTTATTTTAGTTGTAATATATAAGTGCTGCTGTGTGACATAGCCAAATCCCAATTTTACAAGCATTTATCATTTTTCTAGTTATATTAACAACCATTGCATATTTTCAAAAATTAACTGGGTCCATAAATGCTAAAAGTGAGAATACAAAATTCTCTAATCCCGAAGTGGTAATGTATGTGTGAGTGTATGTATGTGTGTGTGTTTTCTGCGTTACATTCAGACCAACCTTTTTGCTTGCTTGCATCTGATATTATTAAACAGTATTTGGATTAAGAATATCTTTCATATATTTTATATATATATATATATATATATATATATATATATGTTCCCCTTAAATCCTGACACAAAATATGATTTTCACTTTCAGTTGCATGTTATCTGTTGATCTGGTTAACTCCCATTTCACCATCATACCATACTGTCTCAAAGCACTTTGAAAACAGAAGAATAAAATTTCATTCCTTAAGCCATCTAATCATATGAATTGACCCAACTAAGTACTTGACAACAGATAGAACCTACTGTTGCTGATGATCCACTAGTTTGTCTTAAGCTGATAATTTCCATGTCTTATTTAATGTTGTTAAGTAAAATTTTCATTCATTGTATGAGTGAATGAGTACTGATAAGTACATATGCAAAATGCTTCCTGTGTTCTCTTGATGTTCTTTTGTGCCTGGCACTAAAAGGAGAAAAGAGATCAGACACTCAAAGATGCATTCCTAAAAACACATTTAAAACCTTCAAAAACATATTTTTTAAAATATTAAAAACCACATAAATGCTCTAGTATTTTAATATCCAAAGAAACTGTTTTCATTCATGACTACAATGAAAAATTGCCTTAAACCAAGTTCCTGTGGAAGACCACCATCTTGATTTAGGAATGTCATTCTTTGAGGGTACTAGCTGTGGATCTCCTCCTGCCTGGGGGCTGCTTCCGCCAGCCCACAGAGTTAGGGGGGACACAGACAAGAGGCGTGCCTACAGTGGCTGGAACACACTGTACAGGGATCACATACACCAGGAATCCCTTCAAAGACTAGTTCAGCTTTAATTCTGGGGGGGGGAGCCATATGCTCTTTGGGGAGCGGGGGTGATGGCTCCAAGGACAGGTGTACATAACTGGTTGGAACTAACCACTTCAAGGATGTTTGATTTGCATTAAACAGCCCGTTCCTATCATACGAATGGAAACAGTGCCAAATTATCCTATAGGCACAGGGAATGGAGAGCTAGACAGGAGCTGTGTCAAAGGCCATTCATCAAATGTCGATAGGGGAGTCTGTCTAACAACACTCTCCAGATGAAGTCGGGCAGAGGGAGGGCAACAGGGCCTGCTGAAGAGAGGGAGTCTTACGTATTAATGCCAAGGTCAGAATAGCTATCCGTACTGGGAGAACTGCAACGTCAAATAGCAGGGTCATTCCAACACTAGCCATGCTACAGTTAAATTTCTCTCAAGAAACCAAAACCACACCCATATCATAACCATATCAAAACCATATCATTAAAGTACATGATATGAATTGGTCTAATCATGAGTGAAATACAGAGTGCTACACTGAAGCGCACCACAGATGACAGTTGCACATTTGCAGCCACCACCATGAAAGTCAGGGAACCAGGAGCTTTGGACCAGGGACAAAGGACTGGGCTTCAGGTCTTTGCAGAATGGATCATGTTGGCTGTATTAAAACCATCGCTGGCTGAAGCAGGCCATGGATTTGTGACTCTGAGGCACAGCCTGGCCGTGATGCTTGGGAAGCAAGAGACTGCTCTGGCTGCTACAAACAGCATCGAAAGTGAGGAAACATCCACGAAAGATGTTGCTGCTTATGACACTGACAGCCACCACTGCCTTCTTGACTCACCACTGACACATCTAAAGACAGGAAGCAAACAGAAGGAACCAGATGAACAGGCAACCACCTGACAAACAAAATACTCTTTACAGAGTCCTAACTGCAGCATCTCAAAGCAATTCAGGGAATAATAGGCTTGAAGATAAAAGATCAAATCACACGCAGTCATTCATGATATCTATCTATCTATCTATCTATCTATCTATCTATCATCATTCTATCTATCTATGGAGTGCCTACCCTAATAATTTAAAATGGTTTGAGGGATTTATTTTTTCATTGAGAATTGAATTAGGATCTTCAGAAGTATATTGATGTATTTCCTTTGCAATGAATTCATTAATGCAAAAGCATGCTTTGGCATTCACACGTTTAAGACCAACAACCAGACATATAATACAGGATAAACCTACTAAAATCTGTACACCTAAAGAAACTAATCCAGAGGGAGGACTCTTGCTAAAATGCTCAATTTCTATCCAGAAAGGCAAAGAGGATGGACATCAGAAGAAGGCGAAAAGAGGTAACAAGTCAGGAGCCTGACACAGAGGACCTCTGGAAGGCTCTGCGCTGCAGACTATCAATGCAGCTACTGAGACTTATGACCAAACTTTGGGCAGAGTGCAGGGAATCTTAGGAAAGAAGTGGGAAACAGTAAGATCTGGAGAGGACAGGAACCCCACAAGGAGAGCAACAGAATCAAAAAATCTAAGCACAGGGGTCTTTCCTCTTTCCTGAGACTGAGACTCCAACCAAGAACTATGCATGGAGATAACCTAAGACCCCTGCACAGATGAACCCATGGCAGTTCAGTATCCAAGTGGGTTCTATTGTAATAGGAACAGGGACTGTCTCTGACATGAACTGATTGGCCTGCTCTTTAATTATACCCCCCCCCCCCGAGGGGGAAGCAACATTACCAGGCCACAGAAGAAGACAATGCAGCCACTCCTGATGAGACCTAATTGACTAGGATCAGAAGTAAGGAAAAGAAGACCTCCCCTATCAGTGGACTTGGGGAGGGGCACGCATGCAGAGGGTGGAGAAAGGGAGGGATTGGGACCGGAGGAAGGAGGGAACCACAGGGGGGATACAAAGTGAATAAAGTGTCATTAATAAAGAATTAAAAAAATAAATATAAAAAAAGACTAACAACCCCTAAAGAAGCAATGAAAAGAAAGCCCTGCCTCAAGATCCGTGTGCACCCTTAGCCCCTAGCTGGTGGTGCTGATTTAGAGAGCAGTGGAGTCTTTAGGAGGTGGGCCCTCACTGAAGAAATGGGCATTGTCAGAGGGCTTTGAGGTTTCACAACCCAGCCCTGAAGATGGATACTTCCTATCCATCCTCAGCTTCCTGTTCTTCCAGAACAAGAGAGGAGAGGTTCCAGCTGTGTGCTCCAACCACCATGATCTATCCACCATACTTTCCTATCCATGACTGACTGACATCCTTCAAACTGTGAGCCACAATTAACCCTTCCTTTCTTAAGTTGCTTTTGTCAGGTGTTTTTGTCTAAGTAATGAGAAGGAGTAACTGATACAGTGAGATTTAAGTTTCTATTGAATTTTATTTTGTCAGTAAGGGTAGTATATGCATTTTCACAAAAGAGAGCATTGAAGGAGACTCTAAAAACATATGTACATTGCTCTCTGTTTCGTTATAATATGTATTGAGTTGCATATGTCTGGAGAGAGACAAAGTGCTGTGCTGAGCCTAAGACATTAGATCATAATAAGCAATTTATTTAGAAGATTTTGAGCCAAGATCTTTGATAAAACGCAACCAGATTTTCTGTGTTGCCTTAGGAATATCATCTTAATTTCAAATGTGAGACTTTGAAGCTTCAAAGCCTTGTTTCACAGAAGCTGCTGTGCTAATGTGAAGGAAGCCTGTCTCTGCAGCTTGTTTCTCCCTCAGGCTTTTCTCTCCTGGGTGACATCCCATGTCAGCAGTTAGCTGGAGCAGATGTCGCCTCCTGATTCCAAAGAGACTTTTTTTCTGGAGACTTTTTTTTCTGTATATTCCTGTGCGTGTACCATCTAGGTCTGACCAACTCCCTTGTCGAACAAACAACAGAGTTCACTGCCATCCATGTCCCCAAAGAGAATAAGCTTTTAAGGATTTCTATCTGTTTATCTTTCTATAATTTTTCAGTAATTAAAACGTACTTCATTATGTTTTTTATCCAGTATTTTTATCACATTAAAAATGCTTTTGGACTAGGGGAAGGGCCTAGGGGGAAAAGAGAGATTGAGGGTAGGATTGGAAAGAGATGAAGGAGGGGGCCACAGCCGAGATACAAGGTGAATAAATTGTAATAAATAATGATAATTAATAAATGGCTTGTCTATTTTCTATGTTGGTTTAGTACTAATTGTTTAATTACACTAGCCTACTTCTGCTTCTTTTTTATATTTCAATTATTTTACCATGCACAAATAAAATACTATTTGTTGTCTCATATTCTGAGATGATAGAGCTTTATCTTGTCATGAGTTGCAATGATAGGAAAACACTATTCTGCATGAAAAATCATGAATTCATTCATGTAACTTCCCAAACATTATACAAAGTTAAAAGCCTTTTATCTATTTTCTTTTCTGTTTGTTTAGGATGGAGGTTATTGGTTTGTGTGTTTAAGACAGGGTCTCAGTATACAGTCATGGTTGCTGTAAGACCTGGGGTCTCACAGCTCAGGAGTTCAAGATCGCGCCCTTCCCAGAAACACCCCCAGACCAAGACTCGTTGCAAAAGCAAGAGGTTTATTAACCATTGCGCAATGGGGTCACCCCTGCCAGTCAGCAAAGAGTGGCACCGGGAGACAAAGGCCTTTAGGTTTTTAAAAGAAAAATTGTGGGAAATTTGAAGTTGTAGTTTTGGCAATTTAGGATTGGATGAGGAAGTTATAAAGTAAGATAATTGGTTAGTCTTAGGTGCTCAAGCTTGGCCAGTCCTGCCAAGTGTGGATGCAGCTGCAATTTAAGGTGGGGGTGATTAGCTCATCCTTGAAGATTAGAGGCTGCGGGCTTTTGGCTGGAGGTCAAAAGCTACTCAGAAGAAGTCTGGGTTTGTTGCTAAGAAACACTATCTCAAAGACAGGAGTCCTTCTTTTTGCTGAGTGAAGGTTATTGCTTGCTTGCCTTTTTTCTATTTGTCCTCATAGATAGGGTCACATTTTTCCATTCTCTGGAAAGGTACTAAGAGGCTTTAGCTTAACCTGAACCTAAAACTCAAAACTATAGGCTTTAGAAGACATAGAGGTTACAAAGTTAGTCTATCCCTTTCAGTTGCCATACATGATATAAACTAAACTGACCTCAAACTTTGGGCTATCTTGTCTCTTGAGTTATGACTAGACACTATAATGCCTTTATTCTTAATTCTCAGGCTATATATTCTAACTTCTTAATAATTTGAAACTTGAAATCTTTGGAATCTATGCCACAATGCCATATTATAATGTAACATTTTTCTTTGTAGTGTGTTTGATTCTTTCATCTGATAATACCCACTTTGAATACTTTTAGTTCAGCTTAGGTAAGGGTTAACTCAGCTATGTCAAAAATCATCTCTGAAGAAAATTGTCCATTTTATTTAGATTTTCAAATTTTGTGGCAGATAGGCTTTTATAGTAAGACCTAATGATTGTTCGGATTTACTATATTTTTTGTTATGTACTCCTTTTCACTTCTGATTTTGCTGATTTGGATAGTTTCTCTCTGCTTTATAGTTAGTTTGGCTAAGGTTTTGTCTATTTTGTTGATTTTCTCTAAGAACCAGATCTTGGTCTCACTGATTTTTTTGAATTGTTTTCTTTGTTTCTAAATCATTTACTTCAGCTCTGAATTTGATTATTTCCTCTCAAGGTGTGTCTTTTTTTTTTCCCTAGGCCTATTAGGTGTGCAGTTAAGTTGCTTGTATGAGATGTCTTCAACTTCTTTCTGGAGGCACTTAGTGCTATGAACTTTCCTCTTAGCACTGCTTTCATTGTGTCCCATAAGTTTGGATAAGTTGTGCCTTCATTTTCATTGAATTTTAGGAAGACTCCCAGCAGTGTATCAAAGCAGATGATGAGGCTCTTAGCCAAACTTTGGGCAGAATGCAGGGAATCTTACAAAAGAAGGAGAAGATAGAAAGACCTGGAAGGGGCAGGAGCTCCACAAGGAGAGCAACAGAACCAAGAAATCTGGGCACAGGGGTCTTTTCTGAGACTGATACTCTAACCAAGGACCATGCATGGAGATAACCTAGAACCCCTACACAGTTGTAGTCCATGGCAGCTCAGTATCCAAGTGTGTTCCCTTGTTTAACAAGGACTGTCTGTGACATGAACTTAGTGGCTGTCTCTTTGATCACCTCCCCCTGAGGGGTGAGCAGCCTTACCAGGCCACAGAGGAAGACAATACAGCCAGTCCTGAAGAGATCTAATATATTAGGGTCAGATGGAAGGGGAGGAGGACCTCCCTTATCAGTGGACTTGGAGATGGGCATGGAAAGAGATGAGGAAAGGAGGGTGGGATTAGGAGGGAATTGGGGAGGGGGCTACAGCTGAGATGCAAAGTGAATTAACTGTAATTAATATAAAAAATAAAAATATAAAAATCATCTAACTTTACCTTCAATTATAGAAATATTTTATGTTTCTGTTCTTTCCCTAGACTTTCAAAATCCTGTCCCATTGCCTTCTGCTTTGTGTGTAGTTTCTAATAGAGCTTGTGAAGTCTCTAATCAGGATTCCTCTGGGTTTGTTCTCTATCCTCTGATCTGCAAGTTTATTGTGATGTTTTCAGTGCTTGTTTTCTATTTTATCCATGTGTTGGTTTTAAGCTAAGGTCTCAGGTAACACTTGTTGGCCACAGAACTGCTATTAACTGATCTTGACCTTGAATTCCTCATCCCCCTGCCTTTTCCTCTAAATTAACCCTGCTATTACTATGAATGAAAACAAACAAAAACCTCTGCTGTCATTGCACTTACCAGAAGACTGATATTAATAATAATGTAACAATGTGAGTAACTTGTATTCCATGAGAAACCTGGTAGGTAGTTATAAACTAAGAGACATATGTAAAGTGAAAATGAAGCGAAACTCATGAGTATGTGTCACTTTTTTATCTACCCATATTACTTTCTCACCTTTTACTATCAGAAAAATTAACATGTAATTAAGAACAACTCAGAAATATATCTTACAAAATTAAAATCAAAGACATGTAAACTTCAAGCCTGCTTAATAATCAGTTAATCAATTGTAACATCATATTTTACATTAAAATTATTTAAATAACCAATGATTATCCATTAAAAAACTTGATAAAACACCACCCCAAAATTTATCCTTTAAATTATCTACAAATTGTGGAAACAATTTTCAAATTTAGGACACATACACCATACATATTTCTTTGTAAGTACTCCATGTAGTCAATCACAAATTTATAGATCTATATACATAAGTGTTATATAACAGTGGCTTATTTGATCACTAAAGTATTTCAGAAGTTCAGCCTCACTAGTCAAACAGCATGCTTTCATTCAGCTTGGATCCTCTGTACATTTTCTTGAAACTTCAAAACTGCTAATATATAACTATCAGCAGATAAAAACATGACTTTTTTTTTTTAATGTAAAATGCCACTGGCCAGTGGCATTATTCAGTTCACTAGTTAATATAGAAAAAACGCAGGGTATTAAAAGACTGATTCTAATTGCATTTGAGAAGTTAGGCATTAATTCCCGAATGATGATAAATTAAAACTTTGTAATTACTTTTAAAATGAGCACAGTTCTACTAAGAAGTCATCTTTAACATTAACTTTTCACTGAGCAAAATTTGCATATGTACGTTTTAAACAAGAGCAACAACAATAAAAAAAAAATCTCCATACCAAGTAACTTTGTTAAAGTTAAGCCTTTCTCAACTATTAATGAGTTACATATACATTTTTAAGGTACTCTGTAGGTGATCTTGTACTCAATTGTGACACTAAAAATAAATTATTTAGCTACTTGTTGTACTTAAGTTTGGGGGTATTAGCTAAATATTTTTCACAAAATTATATACCAAAGGCATCAATAATAATAATGACAGCTGGGAGTGGTGGTCCGCATCTGTTAATGCAAGCTTTTTCAGCATAAAGTAGAAGAATTGAAAGTTTGAAGCCAACCTGGGATATATAGCAAGCAGCTCTCTGAGAGAGAAAAACACAAGCAAATCATAATGGTGACTTTCAACAGTGTTTTGAAAAGAAATGATGAGCAGAAATGATGCTAGCCCACTACCTTTAAAAAAAAAAATGTACTTAAGAGTATTCTTCCACTCATACAATGAATTAAAATTGTAATTAATGACCTTAAATAAAATGTGGAAATTATCAGTTTAATGGCAATTACTAGATCATCAGGAATGTAGGTTCTGTCGTTACAAAGTGTTAACTTGTGTCAGTTCATGTGGTCAGGCAGCTTAAAGAAAGAAAGTGCTCTGACATAGCACAGCATGAGAATGAAATAAATGTTTTCCAGCTCAATATTGAGAGAATGTAAATCTCAAAGCTAAAAATCTTATTTTATCTTGATTTAAGAGGAGCATGTACAAACGATTTCCTTAATAAAAATATCATTTAATGATATCAAGTACCAGGTTTGGCTTCATACCCAAGACCTGCAGTAAGGTTGTCTATGAACTGTACATTGTTGAATTTAGGAATGGCTGACAGCTGATACAAGGACATAGTAAATATTTTCCTGACTATACTTTACATGCAGATGCTCCCCTTGCATTCATACTCAGGGAGTTGAAAGAGGAGGTTGAGTTTTAGAAGCAATAATCGAACAGGATACAATTAGCACATTCAGGGAAGACTAAGGTTGGGGCAATTTTGATCTAATCCTCTCTCTATTATAGAGTTTATATGGTCTAGCCTAGTTCATCCAGCTTGCCTTATCAGAATTAGGGTTTGGTTTTTACTCAATTATAGTGATTTAGGATTATGTAAATGCTTTTTTATTGAATGCATACAGAATAAAATTAGGAAATTATATTTTATTATATATTTTTGTTTTGACCCAGTTAGTTTTATTATATCAAAGCAAATTGTGTATGCTCAAAGCTGAGCATTTAAATCTAAGCATTATCTCTTTCTCTTTCAGTGAAAATATCAACAATCGAAATAATCAAAATTAGAATAGAGAATTCTCATTGTTAATAAAATGCTACAGATCCTGTTGCTTGCCAGTTTAATGGCAGGACTCAAGTCTATGTTAATAGGGGCTTCTGTTTAAATATGCCATCTTTAAAGGCAAGGATGTAAACCCAGTGACAAAATCTTTGTCCTGCAGCTGGGCCTGCCCGCAATATGTGCTAGGGCAGTAGTGCCTCAGAGCTTTTGGGAGTGGCTAACCAATGGCTGGTCTAAATTATGTCCATACCACAAAAGGAAGCCCTGCTTTGATTTGATGACTAGGAACCAAAGATAGAATGTCCCAGATACCTAGGATAGAAAAAAAATCAATAAAATAAATAATTCCTAATGATATTCTGCTATACTCATAGATTGATGCCTACCCTGTGGTCATCAGAAGCTTTCTCCAGAAGCTGATGGAAGCAGAGAAAAGCAACCAAGCATTAGGAGGTGCTCAGATAACTGAATGTCTAGCCTGACTTTTACTACTTTGTGGTTTCTTTTATATCTTGACTTTTCTCTATCTCTTTTTAACCCACTAACAGGAGATAGAGGAGGAAAAAGGATAGAGGGAGAAGTGGGCAAGAAGTATGGAAGTAAAAAGATCCACAAAGTAGTAAAAGTCTGACTACAAGTGGCACCCAGACAGGGGACTAGGCAGGATGGGAAAACTAATTTCAAATACCATAGAGGAACCACCAGGGGACAAATGAATGAATATTTTGTTTCAAGATGCCAGCACAAAATGTATTGCAGCTGCTATTGCTGGCATATCACCCACTTTGCTTCCAAAGGAATTTTCTGGGCTTTTTTTTTTTTTCTTTTCTTTTCTTTTTCTTCTTGAAAAAAAAAAAAAGTAGGAGAATGGCTGATCAGCTGGGAAAAATACAGGGAAAATGGAAGTGCTTGGGAAGCAAGAACCAGAAGAAAGGGGAGAACAAAAAGTTTCAATCCCAGTGACTGAGCAAGAAAGCAGAAGTTCCTCACAGGAAGAAAAAGGGAATGAAACTGCACTGAAGTGTAGGTGTAATTTTAAAATCAAATTTTATTTATGTTTCTTCTATCTCTTTCTTCCTTCCTCACCCCAATTCTTTCCAACACTCCAATACCAGGTAGGAGAAAAAGAAATTTAGTGGGGAGAAGTGCTGTAGTTTTCCTCTTGTCACACTGTATCATAAGCAACCAGGAGCAGCAGAGGGGACACCAGCAGCCTTCTTCCTTGGAGCCCCCTCACTACTCTCTGGGCTCTGGCATTTATTCCCTCTTCAGACTCCTCAGATTTAAACTATCTGCAGCTGGCAAAGACCCCACCAAGGCAAATAGTTTGCTACTGTGGACTATCTGAATCAACTCTATCTCCTACACCTGGAATTAAAACAAAAACATGTTTATGTATCAGAAACCAAAACTTCCACATCACTGGAGGGTAGTCATGTCAGAGAAAGGCTGAAAAGGCAGGAAGACAGTTTGATTAAGCAGCCCATTTTGAGGGAGAGAGTTAATCTCAAACCAACCTAGCCATGAGAGTGGAAGGAGGAGTACCCAGGGTTATGAGATCAAGACTATCAGCTTTCCTAGTTGTCATATAGCATATGCCTTCTAGCAGAGTGAAACAAGATTATGATGATGGCATCATAGATATTATTATGATGGCATTTTATAGAAATGAAAAATCTAAGTCTAAGCTATGATTTAATATAAGATGCATTAGCCTTATATAAAACAAATTCTAAATAACTGGGCTACTCAAAATAAATAATCCCCCAAGAATTGTAGGGATTTGTGACAGCTGTACTAGATGCCAGTTGTTGCAACAGTTAACCTGGTGTAGGCAAGAAGCCTTGAATATTGAAGAGTGAAATAGAGTGAAGGGAATGAATACAGTAAAAGTTCAGTTGCTAGGTGAAGGGTGAGTACTCTGATATTCAAGAACAGATTCAATTTGATGACGCTACTGTAGAACAATGTCGTTTATCTGCTTTAAAAGCTTGGGACAAAGCTTTTAAACCCCCCCAAAAGAGGTCCACCTCATTTACTAAGATTATACCAGGCTTTGGAGAAATCTTCACTGTTGTTTTTTGTTGTTGTTTTTGCTAAGATTTGTCTCAGTTGTGAACAAAGCTGTATCTGTATCGAACCTTGACACAAGACAGGTGTTGATACAGACTTTGGTGGAAGAAAATGCAAATACCAAATGTAAAAAGTTATTAGACCATTGCAGCCATGGGTAACACCTATGAATGAACGGATAAGGAAACTCAGTCAATAGAGCCTGAGACTCTTAACCTGAAGGTCCTGGCTTTGATCTCCAGGCAGAGCATCAGTTGCAAAAGTACGTTTTATTTACCTGATGCAATTGTCATCTTAGAAGATTAGTGCTTAATAACTGGCCTTTTTCTAGTTCTTTCTGAACTTTGGCTGGCTGGTTCAAATCAGCTGTCCTGGCTCAAACTCATAGCCAACCCTTTGGAATCAAGCTGGTTTCTCTCAGCTTCTGAACAAATTGCTCTGCTTGGCCTCAAACTAACTATAGCAATCTGATATAATCTTCTGGCTCCTTCTCATTCTCTGACTCATTCTGTCTTTACCTGAATCTAGATTGTTCTCTTTTCAACCTGTCTCTGTAAAACTGCCTATACAGCTGCCTCTGAACTCTGCAAACTGAACTACTGTGAATTGAACTGCCAGAAATTCAACACCCACTGCACTGCCTCTCAACTGACTGACTCCTAAACTGACTGACCCTGAGTCTCTAGTCACTCTCTCTTCAGTTATCTCTTTTTCTTGTCTGTTCTCATGAGAGTTGGGTATATCCTATTCTGTCAAATTTTTCTCTGATTCATCACTTTGTCTTTCCCCCAGTTAGACATCACTTGCAAACCTGGTTGCTTCCTTCTACAAACCAATCTTATCTACATTGTGTTAGATTAAAGGTATATACTAAAGATTTGTCAGTATTCTACTCAGAGATATTAAAGTTGTATCATTCAAGACCTAGAGGGTCTTTAGATGTGATTCTTTGCTAAAGCAGCCCTGTTGCTAGATTAAATTCCTCTATAGAACAATATTGTTTCTAATTTGTACCATGCTAGTATAATAGGACAAACTATAGCTAGAGGTCTCGTATATCAACATGTCCAGGGGTTCAGTTGTGAGAAATTTTATCATTTTCAATGAGACTTACCAAGGCACTAAAGTTTTCAGATCTTAAAATACCTAGTGGTATTAACCTAGTGGGTTAACTGTAAAAAATACAGTACTTTGGGCCAGAAAAGTTAAGAAGCAGTTTCTAGTGCTATTTTTTTTTTCTAAATCTAAACCAGAAAGAAGGCCTGGGTTGTGCAGGTAATGTCACAAGGCCTGCCATTGGACCGATGAGTATAAGTCTGAAAAAGATATCCAAGTCAATTTCTTAGCATTGGGAGATGGATTTGGGGGCCTGGCTTGAAGCCCCACAGCAAAAAGTATTAACCATTTTGAACGTCAGCCAAGAGTCACCAGGTTATAGAAAAACACTGTAAAATTAAATCACACTATACCATACACCATATGCCATATACCATATACTATATACTACTATATGCTACTATATGCTACTATATGCTATTATATACTACTATATACTAAAGAATTTTTTAACATCAGAAGGGAATCCCACAAAAGTTTTGTGCTGTGGGCACAGATTTGTTTATCTTTCCACAGGAAATAAAAAACTGTTGACACTATCAAAACTAATAAAAATTATAACTGAGCAAGAGAGGTCCTTTGAAAACCTTGGCCACTGATCTGAAAAACACTTGTTTTCTTGAAAATGTTTCTTTATAATCTTCCACTACACACAGCCTAATAAATGGCTTAAAACAGAGAGAGAGATGTAATAAGAATTTTGCAATTTGATTCCTCTAAAAAACACAGTAATATTATAAGAATGTGTTTTTGTTTTAATTCTAGGTGTGGGAATATGGGTCTGCTTTGCAGTAGCTGACTATGATTTGCCTTGTGCTCAAAGAGAGCTGTTATTTTGCTAGCTGCAGGTAGTTTCATGAGTGTGTGACATTTTGGATTTCTGGGAACTTTTCAGAGGATATGTAAATGTGGGAGACATTATGTGTGGGCTGCTGGTTGGTGGCTGGATGTTGTTGTTTGTTGTTTGTTAAGTAGTTATGTGCAAAGAAGAAATGACAAGAAGAAATTAGATATTCTGACAAAAATTTAATGAAGGAGGTAAAATGGCTATCTATAACTCAATTCCACATGCAAGAATGCAGCGAGAATGGGAAGTCTTTCTTTTAAACTCTTAATGTTATTTCTTAACTGGGTTCCTTGCTTTTATTTTCAAAGTATTCCTGGAATCAATCTTAGAACACTTCAGCCTAACCTTATTAATGTTTGGAGTATTCTGAAGTATCTTTGTATAAAGGGACCCATGTCCTTCTGTAATTTCATTTTTTTATTTACCACCTAGATGAATAATAGTAGGATGTTATTAAACCTGAGTTTTAGGATAATATCTATGTTTTTTTTTTTTTTGCTAGAAAATTAAGAAACCAACTCATAAGCTAAATGTAGTGTGTTTCTTTTAATAAAAATACTTGAAACTAACTGTAGCACACTGTTATTTTGTGACTTTACTAATTTATAAAAGGCAACAAGTAACACTCTCTTGTATTACAGATTAGTTAACTTTTAAGCCTTTGTATACTTGTCATTTTCTTCTCTTTCTATGGACCTGATTTCTCCATATATCTGTTTTCATCCTTGTCTTGTGTGTGGGTTGTCACACACAGCACCCAAAGAATCATTAAGTGCTTAAGAGAGAACTGCAGGTAATGTTTTTTGAGATGTTGGATTCCCAAATAGTCACTTTTGCTGGTTCTGCCAGGGTAATGTGGGTGCTTGTTTTTTATTCAGGTACGGGAAACCAAAGCAGGAAGTCTCTTCCCTTTTCATTCATGATTGAGCATCTATGGTACTGGCACAGTCATATCTAACAGGAACATCAGAAATCACAAAGCCAAAGATCCAGCAAAGCTGAGCCTCGTAATGCAATCGCTGTGGTGCTGTCTCCCACTCTTTTGGCCTTGATCTCTATATGTCGCATGCTTGAGGGTCTTTTTTCATTTGTACAACTTGGGGATATTGGATTGATGGAAATTTTCTCATGAATCATTTATGCCTCCTTCCAGGAGTACTGCCTCTAAGCTTCCCCAGGAATGTCATGACCATACTAGTCCTCCCTCTTTTAGAGAGATGCCCTTATCAGGGCCTACTTGGGGGGGCTTTCTTATTTCCTGGAGGTTATGACTCAAATAATTATGCTGGAGACCTTCTTATGAGGATCTGCCTCAAAGATACTCTTGCTGCATTTGCCCCTGGATGAGCCTTACTCAGAAACAGGATTATCAAAACAAAGTAAATTGAAAAAAAGTAAAATAATATTCGGCAAACTAGAGAAGTTGGCAACAGAGCAAATTAAAAGCCCCTTCAAAGTACTGATGGACAAAGAACGATGTGATTAAATGATAAAAGAATAAAATATTAAGACCTCTCTTTCTTAGAAAAAGTTAATTCATACAGGGCCGCTATGGTATCATTTAACCGAGGAATAAAAAATAAGACTAGATATATATAAATAAATTCTACAAATATATAAAATATAAATATTGTATTATGGTAGAAATTAAGTAATAACTACAGCAGTTTTGGCCTGAAGACTTTCCCTGGACCTAATGAAAATTAGCACTCTGACTATTAAAGTATAACAATCTGCCCAGGCTGGCTTGGATGTTTTCTTTCTGTGTAGTCCCTTTGAAACCACAAGAGGTACCAACCTGAGAGCAGTCTGTCATGCTTTGTTAAAACATGACCTTGAAACTACAATATTGTCAAAAGTTGGGTTGTGGAACTGATGAGGGAAATTGATAGTAAAAGATAATTCTGTTCTGTCATGGTTTATCAATAATGACTAAACTTATGACCAAGTAGAAGTTAAAAATACGTGTCTGGGAACAAAAATGATATGATCTATGTTTTGGAACAACATGCGTCTAACCCTGCCTACTAAATTCTGTATAAGTAAAGAAGCACCCAGACTGTCAATCAGTCAGGATGTAAAACTCCTCCCGATCCCCGTGCCTGGCTCCTTCCTTCCTCGCAGCTCTCTCATCCACCCTTCTTCAGGCTCTGTCTTTACCCGGCGCTGGACCCTGGGATGATATATTTAACTTATTCATATTTTAAATATGTGAGTATTTTGTCTGCATAAAAAAGTGTACTGCCTGGTAGATGCATAAGTGAGAAAAGAACAGTAGACTCCCTGGCTCTAGAATTACAGATACTATAAACTGTCATGTGTGTGCTGGGACAAACCACTTGTTTTGCAAGGGCAGCAAATTCTCCTAACCCGTGATCCATCTCTCCTGCCTATGGATTTTTTTAATTTGTTTGAGAAATAACTATTAAAATTTATTTTTCAGAAATAATGTGCTATCAACAGCTAAAAACAACACCAACTAAAATCACACATAAACAAGAGGTTTCCAAAATACTTCTTAACAAATTAAAATCACATGATAGGAAACTTAAAGTTATCATCAGTGGAAAATACATGGCTATTTAGATTTTTAAATACAGATTATCCTTACACAGAGAATACTGGTAGAGCCAGAAAATTATGTGGGATTGTCTTAATAAGCTGGTTGGAGGCCCATTGGGTATGGCGAGTAAAAATCCAGCAACGCTTATTGCTCCTGGGAAGATCCTGATCCACTGCACACAGCGATATCTATTAGGAACTCCTAGCACACTAGTGAAGTCTAAAAATTGATAACAGGCTAAGGTGCTGACTGCTTCCTATTTCTTTATGGACATCTCCTAAGGTGACCTTGCCCCACACATTTTCTTATCTTTGCACCAACATGATTGATTGTTCTTGGTGCTTGAGGCTGGCATGCAATGATCTGATTGGCCTTTACAGTGGACAATACAGTTAGATCTGCATCTTGAGTCTGGTCTCCGGTGTCTGATTCCTGGGATTCTGTGTGGCCTCCAGCACCCCCTTACCCCAGTTCCTAATCCCATACATTCTTACTTATAATTTTTATTTTTATTGAAAATAGATTCCCCTACAATATATTCTAATCGCAGTTCCCTTCCCCCAACTTATACCAGATCTTCCTCATCTCCCTACCACCTGAAACCACACTATTCCTATTTTGTCTCTCATTAGAATACAAATAGGTAACTAAAAAAATACAGAATAGGACAAAACAAACAGAAAATGCCCAAGGGAAAAAAAAAAAAAAAACAAAAGAAATACATGCAGACACACTCAAATACACATGTACTCTCACATACAAATACATATACACATACAATCACATAAAAACAAAAAGTGGAAAACCATCATATAGGAGCAAAAGGTTAAAAAAATCCAGACAAAGCATTATGAAACAAACAAACAAAAAAAGCCTCCAAAAAATAGTATTGAGTTCATTTTGTGCTGGCCATCTACTTTCGGGCATGAGGCTTTCCTCAAATATGTGGTTGGTAAACCCAGTGAGTCTCCAGGGCTGACACAGGTAGGAGCTCACAAGACTGTGGCAGCATGAACAAGGCCTGACTGGCCTTTACAGTGGACAATAAGGTTACATCTCCACCTTGAGTCTGGTCTCCAGAGTCTGATTCCTGGGATTCTGTGTGGCCTCCATCACCACTCACTCCCCTTACCCCAGTTCCTAATCCCATACATTCCTACTTATAATTTTTATTTTTATTGAAAATAGATTCCCCTACAATGTATTCTAATCACAAAGATCCAAGCCAGATGGGGTCCAGCACTGGTAGGTGAAATGGACATAAAGCTCCATCCCTAATCCAGAAGCTATCTCCAGTTGACAGAGAAAAAATTAGCTGTTTCTATATGTGTTTCAGTGTCCTGCCAGACACAGGTGTTTCCTATAGCCACAACAGTGCCAAAGCAGCTACAGGTGTTCAACTCTGACCTCATGGACTTCCAACAAACTGGACCTGCACCTTCCCTACCAGCTATGGATGTTCTGACAGACCCTGGAAAGCATCAAAACAGCCTATTCTTCCTGGACTTGGCCAACATTTCAGCCTTTTGACCTCCCTACAGTGCCCTCAGTGTCAGCAGGAAGTAGCCAGAAGAGAATCTATACAGGTTATTCACTTGTTGTTAACAAAAGGCTGAAATGGTGTGCTTCAGGACCAGGACAAGCAGCTCCAGCTTCTCCTAGCATTCCCCAGCCCCTACCTGCTGCCTTGCATGGCTGGCAACTCTCTCTATTGTCAACCCTCTACCCTAAATTTTCCAGGGAAGAGGCTTCCATTACTCTTGACCTTGCAATCTGACCATTTTGTTGCTATAATTCTTCTCTCTTTCAAACCCTTGCATGATAACCAAGAGCTGCTTCCAATGAGCCTAAATTTATATACTTTAACTTACCTTATTAAAAGCAGCCCAAGCTCCCCATTTTTTAATTATAGAAAAAGGGAGGAATGTTAGTATTTTGGAACACAACCTGCTCCTGGGTTACCCAGCAACTTAAGATGTCATCATGTGTTGCCAGCCAGGTGGCCACACCTGTAAGGCATGGTTATCTTGTCCCTTAAAGGGCTAACCCTGACACGTGGTCTCTCTCTTACACACACTCTCTCTCTCTCTTACACTCTTACACTCTCTTTCTCTCTCTCTTGGGGTGCTCTTTCCCTTTTCTCTCTCTCTCCCCAAGTCCTGCTCCCCCCATAAACTTCTTGCAGTGAATATCGGTTAACCAGCCTCATGATTTTTAACAGCAGGGAACAAATGAGAGGGGAGAGAGGGGTGATGAGTATTTTACCCAACAAAGGACTGCCTCTGAATAGACAGAAGACAGACCTTGGCACATAGGAAAATCATAGTTCCTATTCATAAAGGCACAAGGAGAATCCATGTTAGGATGAAGTGTTTAATATTAATTGGGAATATTAATTAGGTGAGTGAAAAGGAGCTTTTGATTGCTGCTGGACTGCAACATGTTGATATTTGATACGTGGTAATAGCTTCAGGAGGAGAAATTGACTAAATAAGGGAAAAGACCTTGGGTGACTGCTTTAGTAAAGTAGTCTACAGGGTTTTCTGTTTGTTCATTTGTTTTAGCAAGACAGAAGATATTGGAGAGAAGGACAAGGCCTGCCAGAGCCGTGCTTGCCACCTTTCAAAGGCAGCCATGGCCGCAGGTGTGTGTCCTCATGATTGCAATGTACATGCTGTATGCCCAAAACAGCATTTCATAGTTCTCTTTTCCATGATGTAGCCCTTAAATAATGTTTACAAGGCAGTTTTGACAGAGGCACATTCAGAAAAACATCAGTAGTACATGCTCAATTGGGAAATGTGTTATTATTGACAAATGTGGTAACAAAGTCTGGAGCTGAAAAGATCAAATCACAAATATTAAAACGTGGCATCAAAGCTTATAATCATGCCCCAAAATCTATATTGCAAATTTTACTACCAGATGACAATGTATGTGTGTATTGGTTCCTCCTCAAATAATAAGGAAATTATTAGTATATTATATTCAATAGCAGTAAAGGCTTTTAAAAATAATACCAGAATACATTAACATTTCAGAGGTTACTTTCTGTGTTAGTTTGCTATGTGGCCGTGACTGCTATGAGGTTTCCCTGTGTAAGTCTGTGTAAGTCTACATAAATTTGTGAGTATTGTTAAGATCCTGGTGACCCAGTAGCCATAAAAATGAAGACAAGACCTTTCAACATCTTAAAACTTAGGCTTTGAGCTGGGCAGAGTCTCAAGTAGCTCATCTAAGTTAACCCAACAATCTGTCAACTTCCCACCAGGTGTATATACCTTATACCTTATATATGCTCATATCATATTCCTAGGCCCATAGCAACATCTGTCTCCTCTCATGCCCCCTGGCAAAAAGACCTTCCTTTTTCTTTTTCCTGGAGTGCCTTTCTCCCTACCAGGAAGACCTGCCTTCTACTTCCCGCCCTCTCCATTGGCTATCAACTCCTTATTCGATAAATAAAGAGTTGGTCTAGTCTGAAGGAATGAGGAGCAGGCTAAGGTCCTATGAATCTTTTTGGGTTGATCTTTGGCTGGGATGAGAGCAGGTGAGGAAGAACACCATTTACATATAAAAAGCTGGCAATTTCAGTATTCTGCCCTCATCTAGCTCTCTGCTGACATAAAAATTAACAACTGAAAATACAGGAACATACCTACAAGCCATTTGATACAATGTGTGGAGAAGTTCATCTCAACATGTGAGGCTGTGTCCAGACTTTGGCCAATGAATTGGTTAACACAGTGACTACCTGTCAGTTTCAGTAGGAAAACTTGTTCTATCTTCTTCAGCCTTTGCACTCATATTGCAAGCATAAGCTTCCCTGCTTCTCAGACTGCCAAGTTTTCTTGGGTTTATACCTTGCACACAGTAGATCATGAAACTGGTTAGCCTCTGTGACTCCCCATAGAATCCCAAGTAATAAATTTCTTAAGGCTAAACAGCCCATTTCAATTTATAACCTTGTCCAGCCATAAAACACCAAGCTTTGTATTCCATTTCTGGTTTAAAAAATAGTAATAGACAATGTTTAAATTCTATTTTTTTTTTTTTTTGAGAAAATCAAATGCTTTATCAAGTGTTTTTCTTTGCCTTTATTGTAACACATGCTTTATACTGAATAAAGTGTCTTTGGGCATTCCTGCCTTCTAGAACATTCCCATGTATGTGGCTTTTACTTTTATAAATATACAATTCAGACAAGATGATGGCTCTTTTCTTAGGTTTTATTGATTGCAAATTTTATATTTGCATGCAATGTATTTTTATCAAATCATCCCATTTCTCTCTTTCTTCCCAGTTCCTCCTCTATTTCCAGAACCTTTATTACTTACCATTTTATATTTTCTCTTCTTCTTCATTTTGTTTTAAACTCAAGGTGTCGGCTTAGTACTATCAGTATATACATGAGTATGTATATGTTTTGTGTGTACATGTGAGGAGTTGGGGTTGACCTAATCTTATTCTGTGGAATTTTATTTTGTTTCTGAAGAGCATAGTGTTAGTCACTACCTGCTACAGGGTGTGGTTGCCATCAACCTGCCTTCCACCTAGGGGCGGGGCTTCTCTCCCAGAATCCCTTCACTATGTAACCAGACTTCAGGCTTCCTTCTCCTTTCTGCCCTTTCTCCACCTATCCACTCTCCCTGCTTTCTCTCCCCTGGTCCCAGCATGTGCTCCCTTTTCACCTTCCCTTTTCCCATTCTCTTCTCCCTCCCTCCCTGCTCCCAATAAACCTGTATTTATATATTAATAGCCTCATCTCTCTATTAGTTCATTCTGTTTTATTTAACCAATCATCTGGTGCCTCACGGGAAGTTGAGCCCCATAAGCTGGACTTTCTGGGCCACTCCCTTCACCTCATAGCTCTCTGCCAATCATCTTCAAACCTGAGAGAAGTTGAGTACAAGCCTAGTAACTTGCCTCATTAGGCAACCAACTGCTTCTCTCTTGCCACTTCCTTCTCTGCCTGAGGCAACTTTGGATTCAGTAAGTGCCCTGTCCTCCAGCTTCTGCCAAGGGATATCAGGTGTGTTATCTGGGGTTCACAACCCCCCCCCCCGCACACCCCCACACCCTTTGACTCCTCTGTGAACACATGGTCACAGAGGAAGAGGAGTCTGTTCGGAGGTAATCTCACATTTCAGGGATATCTGTTTGTTGATTAACCTCACCAAACCTACCTATCCCAGAATATTGAATTGGGAAGCCTTCCATAATCTTGGGTACTTCTGGGTCTAAAATTGATCTCCAGACATCTCTTGCGTCTAGGTTTTTTGGAAAGTGTGCTTTTATTCCTCGCCCTCTTCCACTTGCTGAGGCTGTATGTGCACACTCAACTTCAGCTTCTCCCTACCCCATTCTGACTCTACCTTACACCCACACAAGGAAGGTCTCAGCAGTGGAGGCAGGCTGCTGCAGCACCAGCAATGCCTGCGAGGGGTGCAGGAGGCTTAAAACACATGGCTGATCTCCATGTAGGTTTTGGGATAAAGGGGTGGAGCCATAGCTTTGTTGCCAAGTTTTCAGCTTTTGCTATCCGGTGTGTAATGATGCAGTGTGATAGGACCAGCAGGCTCTCCAGTTTATGAATTGTATCTATGATTGACAGTTTTCCTTTGATAGTAGTTCAAAAATATATTTAGAGTCATGTTACAAGAACTGGTTAAGCTTTACCTAGTCTCTTGTTTTATGTTTTCAAGGTTAAGCCTAGGATGGGTAACTATACAGTCAAAGTTTCTTTGGCTCAGCTACACTTAATAGATCATGGTCCTCAAGTCTGTCAGAAAACTTGCAGAATAGTACATTTAAATGCTTAATAAAAAACCTTAATGTGACAGAGATCTCAGCTTCTATGCTGACCCCAAGGTCTCCAGGAAGATGGACAGGAGGACAGATGACTCCATCATCATTGGGCTACTGGGCAAGCCTGTCCCAACTTGCCTGCTCTTAAGGCCCTGTTTGAACTGTGGACAGACAGGACACATGGAGAGCTGACTGCCCCATTTTTCCAAAATGAAATACGATCTGTCATTCTCCCCAATTCCTCTTCCACAGAAAGGCCCCTCAGATTTGCTGGGCTCAGCACCCAAAGACTGATGCTTGCAATGCTGTCATAGGGCTTGTGCCCACAAGAGCCACTGACACCACAGGAGCCTGGGAAGGCCGTCTGGATGATGAATAAGCCTCTGTCATATAATCAATACATAGGCCACTTGGATTATGCTTCCTGTGTTAATTTGTCCTTCTCAGGTCTCTGATGGGTTTGAAGATCATTTAAAAGCAGAAACCAAGGCTTAACCTGCCCTCTCAAAAAAAGTACAGTTATGTAAGTTCTTGAAATACCCAGATTGTAAGTCCCCAAAGACTGACAGGCTTGAGTCGATGAAGGTCTTTATTACAAACTTGAGCTGGGTCGCTGCCCTTTACAAGAGCAAAGGGGCAAGCAACCCCCACCTCTGGGGGAACAGGGTTTCTAAGGGGACAAAAGGCAAGCAGGGAAGTGCAGGTCTTGGCGTTACAGGATTGGGTGAAAGGGTCTCTAGGGGAGCTGACCTTTAAAATGACTGGTTTGTTTTTAGGCACCAAAAGTGCAAATGGTCAGGTCTGGCTACCTGGGGGACTCCTAAGGTTAATCTGCTGCTGGACCTCTGCTCTGAAAGGACTGTGATCTGGTGATTTTGTCCCAGTCCCAGGAATTAATTCTAAATTTTTGAACCTCTAAGTCTGAGCTTCTGATAAAGTGTTTGAGGGTCTGAGGGGGTGTTTTAAGGTTGGTGATAAGAAAGTAATTTCAGGTATATGAAAACTCTTCCCCCCACTATGCTACTGTTTTTCTATTAAGACTGTTCAGAGCTTTAAACATTAATCAGATTTTAAATTGTCTCCCCAACCAATTTGTCTCTTTTTGTAAACTTTAAAGAGATTCTCGTAAGCTTCAGGAGATCCACTACAATCTACAGGACATGCTCCAGATAAGTACTATCAATCAACAGCCTGTTTCTCAGCCTACCTATTCCTGGGGGTAGAATTCCTCCCCTGGTCTTGGGACTCACACCCCAACTACCAAGGCCATGGGCTTAAAAGCCATGGGCCTAAAATTTAAACTCTTTATCTTCTGTCCCTAGCATATGTTTTCCAGCATCCTCTTTCCTCAAGAACTGCCTCAGAACTCAGGTGCTCTGGCGTGAACCTCACAGACTGCATCAGCTGGACCTGCAGTTTCCTAGCCGCAGATCCAGGAGAGCAAATAAAACATCCTGTTCTTGGGACTTGGCCAAACATTCCCGCTTTTTGACCCACTCTCCAAAATAAACGCCCCCAAAGTCAGCCTGAAGCAGCCAGAAAAGATAATTTACCCATTATCCATTTATTATCAACAAAAAGCTGGAACGTTAAAGCCCCTACCTGCTGCAGGGTATGGTTGCCATACCCTGCCCTCTACCGAGGGGTGGGGCTTCTCTCCCAGAGGCCCTTCACTATATAACCAGATACCTTGTTTTCATAGCCCCTTTTCTGCCCTTTCTCCCTCTTTATCTCCTTCCAGCCCTCTCTCATCTCGCCCATCCCTCACTGCTCCCAATAAACCTGCATTTATAAAATATAGCTTTCTCTCTCCATTAGCTGGTTTTGTTTTATTTAATCAATCACTTAGTAAAATATACTTTGAATCATTTTATCTTTCATAATACTGTTATGTGCCCAAAGACCACCAAGAGCTGAACCACGTATGCAAGAGCAAAGAGCTTTATTCAGGTTTAGGCTCAGTCTCTACACCATCACCAACACAGTGGGTCCAAGAGGAGAGCAGAAAGTGGCCTCACAGTAGGGTTTTTACTGGGATTTGAGGAAAGACTGGGAATTTCCAGTTTAACAGTTACACGATTGGGTGACCAAAGGCAAGCTTGTTACACAGTGACTGGCTAGCTAATGCAACATTGAGCAAGCTCTCTATAGACCTCAGGAATGTTAGGTATTTTCTGTGCCATGAAAAAGTGCTACTACAAAGTCTATGGACTGCTCAGAACAAATGCCTCACCATTAGATAAGATACCCTCCCAATCTTGTGATTACCCTCAGGTTGTTCCTTGGGTAGGGAAACTTATGACCTTGTTTCTGGAAATGGTGAGTGGCCTAGTTTCTGGTGACCTCAGGGTGGGGTTACTAGTTCCTAGTGACTTTTGGGTGATCTTATTAAGGTCTAGTTCCTGGTGACCTCTGGGGGTGCCAGGCATGGCTCTCTCAATGCAAGAATTTATTCTTTGATAATTGAGTCCTATGTCAGTAAATAAAGATGACTTATCTGAGCTCATATTGAAGGAAATTTTTGTGGGCAAAATTAAAGTATCCCTGAAACTGAAGCACTGAATTTTTATGGAAAATACAATTTTTTAAAAAGTATAATCTTTTTTTTTTTTTTTTAATATAACCCTCCTTAGGTTGCTGAGAAACCTTATCTGTTCAGTTCTCAGCACCTTCAGGACACTCACAAATGTGTTTTTTTTCTCTGATCAGAGCCATCTTGATAGCACATAACCAGGTGTGATTTGAGGACAATGTTTCAAATACCGAAGATTCCACAGCTATTAGAAAACTTTTATATATTAAGACACTGTTTCCAAGAGAAAATGTCACATATGAAGTAATGTTTTTATTGTAGTTAATCCCAACTACTTTACCAGAATTATGTTACTATTTTATCTTTACTCAAAAAATGTAAATAAATAAAGTAGCCACAAACTCCTTCCCACAGTGAAAGGACCAGGGCTGATCCCCTCCCCCAAAAGTCATCAGTCCTAGGAACAAGGCTATAGTTCACCAATTCCAGGAATAAAACAAAACAAAACCATAAAATTCCTACCCAAGGAATAGCCTGAGGATAACCACAAAAATGGAAAGGTATCTTATCACAGGGTGGGGCATCTGTGTTGGGCAGCTTGAGTTCTACAGATAGCTCAATCAATGTTAGTCCCTTGCTGAATCTAAATGTCATCCAACCCTGTAACTGCTAAGCTGGGAATTATGGGTTTTTACTCAAACCCCAAATAAAAATTGCCTTGCAGCTGCACTGGGCTCTCCTCTCTGATCCACTGCGTTGGTGAAGATGTAGAGACCAAGCTTAAGACAGAGTAAAGCTCTTTGCTCTTGCATATGTGGTCTTTGGGGACCTAATCTGGGCATAGCAATAAGGAGAGGATCCTCTTTATGCATTGTCCTTGGTTGTGGGTATCATTTTCTTTAGGGCCCCCAGGACTCAGTTTTTATGGTTCTGTTGGTCTCCGCAGGTCTTTCTATCTCCCCCTTTGTTCATAAGATTTCCTACGCTCTGCCCGAAGTTTGGCTAAGTGTCTCAGCCTTTGCTTTTATACCTCTAAAACCCCGGCTTAGATATAGCCCATAGACTCAGTCTCTAAGTGGGGTCCCTGGTTAAAGGGAGCAGGGATTTTCTCTTGCATGAACTATTTGAGCACTCCTCCCTGATTGAGGAGGTGCAACCTTGCCAGGCCACAGAGGAAGACAATGTAAGCATTCATGGTAAGACCCTATAGGCTAGGGTCAAATAGAAGGAGAGGAGGACCTCCTCATCAATGGACTAGGGGAGAGGCATAGAAAGGAAAGAAGGGGGAAAGGTGGGATTGGGAGAAGATGAGGGAGGGGGGCACAGCTGGGATACAAATTGAATAAATTGTAATAAATGATAAAAATAAAAAAAATTAAATTTAAAAAAAATTAAAAAAAAACAGTTGAGGGAGGGAAGTGACTGGATCAGTCCTCAGATCCCAATATACACATTCAAGACAAGCCATGGACACTCCTCCGCACACACACACACCAAACTAAATAATAAGATAAAAAACATAAAAATAAGCAGAAACAGTTTATTGTGTTTTCAGCTCAGAGTTTTAAAAACTCTAAACTAGAATATGTATAGCTATCATGTTACCATCTTTTTATTTTTCTGAAAAGAATGTTGCTGCAGTTATTCATAGGAACTGCATATATATATATATATATATATATATATATATATATATATATCAACCTTAAGATTGAGAATAAAACACCTTCTAGAGAAGAAATGTTTACAATTGAGCCAGCTTCCCATAACAGGCAGTGGGGTTGAGTTCTGACAAAAAGAATAGAAAAAGCCCCTAGGCATATAGTAGGCAACAGCAATTTGAGCCTGGTAATGAGAAAGACTATAGAAAACCATGACTATGGAAAGATCCATTATTACCAGTGTCCATGTGGTTTCTCTGAATGGATCTGACATGCTCCTATGAAGAGAGTCCAATGTTAATTCAGGTTACAACTATAATCTTTGTTGCTATGGAATTATTTTTGCCTCCATGCTTTGATTCAGTAGCCTACATGAATTTCAGAAAGTGGATAAAATAGTTAAGGAAGAAATAAGTAATTGTGAGTCATTATCTACATTCATATCAAAATGTAGTAGTAGAAGAAAAATCCCAGAGGATTCTTTCTAAAAATATTGTGCTTCCTGTATATTTGTTTGGACATCACACATCTCATAGATTTATATAAAGAGAATTGAAAAATACAATGTGATGTATTTTGGTAGCTCAATCACAACAGTTTTCATCGTTTCATTTTACTAAGGAATTCATTCACATATCCTGGAAGCTAAGGTGGAAAGTCCAGTTCACATACTTGAAAAACATAGTTTGTGTGTCACTACAGTGGCATCTATGATTAAAACTTCACCAAAAAGTTAACTTCTAATGAGAATAAAGTTTCTAAGAATTCCTTTGCATACTGTCTTCAGAGTCAGTCAGCAGCACTGTTCCTGTCTGGAATCCTTTATTGGTTAAGTCTTCAGTGTTCTGAGTCACTTTTTCTTAGGTAGTTCTTTCACTTTGAATGCCATCTGCCAAGTGGCATTATTCTAAGACAAGAATGGCAGAAAGGCAGAAGTATTTGTAGTTCTGTGGAAACTGGTACACACAGCTACCATGAATTGCTTCTTTCATTATCATGGCGTCTGCAGGGTTGACTAATCCCACATATAGTTTTTTGATTTGTTTTTGGATTAAAAAATATATAGGTACTAATTTCAATATAAATTTTTCTTACCCCTTTCTTTCTGCCCTATATTAACCCAGTTTATAAGTTGATGCTGAGCTCTCATTCTTGCTAAGACCCTTTCTCCCCTGAACACACACCACACACACACACAGAGAGAGAGAGAGAGAGAGAGAGAGAGAGAGGTTTTCTCCCCTAATAAAGGCCCAGCTCCACTGTGCTTAAAAAAAAGAAAAAGAAATATTTAAATGGTACATAAAGATCTGTTGCAATTCAAATACATTGTCCCCATATTTTACAGATCAGTCTTTAAGTGTTTAGATATTTTAAATATGAATTCTTTTAGATATTGTCATAAACATAAGAATTTACTGACCTCTATAAGACTAATTAGCAACACCAGAGGATCCTATACTTGTAATCATTGTGAAATAAAGTAACATGGAAAATAATGATTTTCATGACATTTACTTCTTAAAGCCATATATGGATTTTAGAATGTTTTAGAGACTCACGTATTGTCTTTCAGTTCGAGACATGTCTTTATGCTCTGAGATTTAATTATATTTCTTACATAAACCATAAATGTCAAACTACTCAAAATTAATTATTTAAAATATGTATTATTTATTTGGGTAGGACTACAAGAGAATTTCTCTTTTATCTTAATTCTTTAAAAAAGTGGTATTATTGAATAATTGGTTTAACATTTTGCCAACTCTAACAGAGGTAAAATGTACAGATATTCTTAGCCACAATAGGAAAATGTCATGGCACCATGCTTGGGTCTATTATAGTCATCATTATTACAACTCAACAGATGATGAGAAATAGAATAGAAAAGATTGAAAAGCCTCAGGAGCTCATGTGTAGTTTTAAAAATAAATTGTATTTGTTGACACTGTTTTGGTTTGGTTTGTTTCTCTGCAAACAACATGGAAGAAGGCAACTAACCTATATTTTGAAACAAAAACTAGATCTGAACATGACAGAGTACTACTGTAATGACAGCACAGAAAAGGCTGAGACAGGGAGAAAGATCAATCTTCGGTTTTATTTTTATTTATTATTTTTGTTTGCACAACCATTGTCAGAGGTATTTAATACATTTGAACCACACAATATAGCTTTGGGAATGAAGAAAAATGTTGTAGTCTAAGAATATCTGCACAAACCACTCAGACACTTACCTTAGTTAGATGTTGATGGTTTATTGAATGCAATACCCCAAGACTGACCATGGTCAAAGACAAAGGGGAGGTGTGGAGGAGCCACACTGTGAGTTGGTCTGTTCCTACAGCAGGCTTTTTATAAGAAAAACTGCTTCCAAGTAACAAGCACATAATAAACCCATAACCACAATTAGGTAGGAAACAAACCACAACTAAGTAACAACTAGGTAGCAAGGGGAGGGCAGTATTACATCATTTTGACTAGCTACACAAACCATTTCTAACTGATCTTTAATTTGATTGGGTCTGAAGTTGGGGAACTTCATAGAGTGTCCAGGTTATAAAATATAGGAAGTTTGAGAAATGAAACCATACAGACATAATCGTTGGAAAGCTAATCCTGAGAACTTGAATTTATTTTCACCTTATAATCAGGATGGAACTAAAAACAAGATGGCTTCATTTATGCTATGCTAAAGGCTGAAGCAGGTCTCAGCAAATGTTAATACTTTGATCCTAGGGTGGTTGGCAGTTAGTTTGGACTTATGTGAGTGTTCTAATGATCCATGTAACTTTCTGTTGCCTTAATGGTGCAGCATTTGCATTGTGACCAGATATAATAATAGTCATAGCTGGAAGCTCTGGTAATAAGCAAGTTTTTAATTGCTCATTTTTGATTTTGTATTTTAGAGGGCTGGATTGAATCCAAGACCCCTCACTTACATGTATCCTCCTTTGGTCTTGGCCACAGCATGGAGGAGGAACAGCTTTGAAGCTTCACCTGGATCACAAGCAGATTACAGGGGCAGGTCCTAATAACACGTTTATATCCTACAAGGAAAGCTAAGTGAGAACAGTAGCCACTCACTGAAGCGTACACTATGAATGTTCAAACACTTTAGTGAAGAAACTTTGAGTAAAGTAGACTGAAATTAGCTGAAGACTCACATAGGACACAGGGAGGGAAGAATGACACAGAAATGATGAATCCAATCAGTGACCGCTCAGAGTAGGTCTTATTCTGAGCTTATTTCTTCTTGGTTTGTGTTTGAACATTGATCTTTTTGTTTGTTTGTTTGTTTGTTTTGTGATCTTTGATGTTCATTCGGTACCTATATCTTCACCTCCCTCTGAGCCTCTGTATTTACATAAGGCCAAATTATTAGAACTTATTTTTTTTTTTTTTTTTACCTAGGATTCGGATATTGTGTTTTTTGTTTAATTACATGTGCTTTGGACATTATTACTCCCACTTCTGTTTTTTTCATATCTCACTCTCATACCATAGGTGATTCTATTGACTCACATGGAGTAATATTACTCCTCTTTAACTACTTTCACTATCTCATACTAAAGGGAACAGTGGGGGCTGAACAAAAACTGTTGAAATACCATGTTGAGTTTTAAATGTTTTTTAATTATTTGAGTATTCCATATGTAAATATTGTATTTTTATCATTTTTTTCTCCCTTCCTTCTCCTCCCTCCTTGTTCCTTCACATTCCCTTTTATAGTTATGATTTCTTCTTTAGTGATTGTTGTTATTGTTGTTCATACCTTCTTGTGTTTATGGCTGACCAGTTGGGATTAGATAACTTATCAGGAAGCTCATTTCTAGAGAACATTTTTCTCCCTCTGTCTGCAGGCTTAACTGTCAATGTTTCTTTATCTATGTATGGCACCTTGTTACAGAGATCAACAACTTGGCAAAAATGCAGAGAATATGTGACCGTGGAGTGCCTCCACCCAATTAATATACTCACAAAACCCGAGACTCAAGAAACTTCACAGAGCTGGGGAGTAGTCCTATATAACTCTAATACTAGCATTCTGGTGTAGAAAAATTTTAATTCAGAATATGGGTTGCTCTGTCAAGAGATCACATCTAAAGACCTTTTAGGTCTGTGTGATTGGACTAAAATACAGACATTCCTTTAATTCCGGAGACAGATGCAAGCAGATCTCTGAGTTCAAGGCTAGCCTGGTTTAGAACTAGTTTAAGGTAAAGAAAAGCTTAGGGTCAGGTATGGTAGTACATATGTTTAATCCAGCACTCAGGGGACAGAGGCATGTATACCTCTGAGTTCTAGTAAGTTTGGTTATGTCAGTGAGTTGAGAGGCAGTGCAGTGGAATTACATTTGTGGAATACAACGGCAGTTTACCAAGACAGTTTTACAGAGACAGGTTAAAGAAATGACACACAGGACACAGGTAGAGAGAGAACAAGCCAGAGAATGAGAAGGAGCCAGAAGATTGGATCATATTGCCAAAGTTCGTATGATGCCAAGCAGAGTAACTCAGTGAGAACTGAGAGAAGCCCAGATTGAATCAGTCAGCTAGGAGAGGAGTTTGAGCCAGAATAGCTGAGTTGAACCAGCCAGTGATGGTTCAGAAAGAACAAGAAAGGGTGAGCTTATTCAGCAGTAAGTCTCAAAGGCTGAAAATATTCTAGGCCTAGATTAGATTGCATGGAGGCTAGAATGTTCCAGGATGAGGACTAGGCCTAGGTTAGCAGAGAGAGGCATTAAGCCTCTGAGATGACAATTAAATCAGACAAATAAAAGTTACTTATATACTTGTGAGGCAGAGGCAGGCAGATTTTTGAGCTCCAGTTGGAGGCCATCCTGGTCTACAGAGTTACAGGACAGCCAGGGCAACACCAAGAAACACTATCTCAAACAAACAAACAAACAAACAAGCAAACAAAATAGCAACCAACCAAACAAGAACAGCAACAGCAAACAAATCAAAACACAAAACTACACAGAAGCTGGGGTAGAAAGAATGTAAGTGCCTGAGGGCCAGAATGCCTCCTGCAGACAGTGACTTGCAGAGCTTACTTGAAAGCTGTTCCCATGGAATCTCAGCAATATGCTTGCCTATGCCTGACCTGCGTAGTGACAACCACCATAGTCTATTTCATACATACAAAGAGCTGTGCTGTACTGTGTACCACAGATACCCGAAATCACCACTCTTGTCCTTCAGTTAAAAGTTAGCTCCCTGTGTTTGTAGTAATTTAAGAGAATAAAAGAGGGACAGTGTTAGCTGGCAATGAGGTATGGACAGGAGAGAATAAAATGTAGACAAAATGAGTCCCAGAAGAAGTTGCAGAAATAGCATTTGGTCAAAAAAATTGGAAACAGAAGCAAACCCATTTTTCCAACATTGGCCAAATGCTGGAAAATCACATTTCTCTATTTTATTTTCTGTTACAGTTATTTTCACCTTTTATTTCTTCCTAACTATATCATCAGCTGCTGTGTTCTCTAAGTGGTTGATTATCCTATCTAAATCAAAGTAAGAAAGAGACAGAAAGCTGTCATGTTTTACAAACAAAAATATTTATTTCCAGATTCACATTTTATGTAACTGCTTCATTATACTTGGCTCTATACTCTTCATGAGGTGATATTATAAAAATATATTAGCACATTCATGTTCACATGTATTAATAAATAACTGTGCTAGTTCAATATTATTTCTATTTCTACTTATGATTCTACATAGGTATAAAAGAGTATAAATCAAAACTTTTGGGAAATTCTTTCATCACCTTGGAGAGAATGTGATCTGAAGCTATGGCTTGGGAAGAGTAATTTATCTCCTTTATGGTACTTTGAGAATGTGTCTCCTTGATTGGTAGCTAGCATGGTGAATTTGGAGGGACAACAGGGAAAGGGGTATGAGGGAAGCAGGCTGACTTAGTTAAGCAAAGAGCTCCCTGAGGAAAGGAAATGATGATGTTCCATTGTTTGAGGTGTCATAATGGAAAGCTTAGGAAGAGGTGACTCATGAGGTGTGACAGCAGCTGATGACAGCTGCACATTCTGTGTGTTCTTACTTTTGTTATTGTGACATTTTCACACTTTAATTACATCCTGTTAGCATCCAATATTACAAGTGGTAAATTCCAGATAAACAATTAGCTAATCCTGCCTCCTAAGTCCTCCTTAGTCACACCTCACTCTGTATCTTGTGTTTATGAAATTTAGACCCCTACAGCCCATTTATACTCTCTTCTTCTACCTGCTAATCAATTCTTTACATAACAATTAATATTAGTATAATTTCATGTAAATACACATATGAATATTTTAAAATAATTATGTCTAATGTCAACAATGTGAATTAGTTTCTGTGAGAGCTGGAGGATTTGAGTACTTGAAATATTAACTAAAATAACCAAAGGCAAAAAGCTCCAGTTAGTTTTAACTTAAACCTTGTTTCCCACAAATTATAAAAGTTGATTTTACTCTGCTGAAATAATTGCCAAAATACAATGTGTTCAGCTGAATCAAAGAAATAGTTCAGTGGGTATCTGAGAAACTCCTCTGATCAGAGCTCTGTGGCAAGAGGTGTTCAGAGGGGATATTCTTTCTGGCCCATGAGGCAAAACTGCTCTGTGAAGGTCAAGCCAACCAAAGTCTGACCTGGTGATTAGAACAAAGATCTTTGTTCACTGTCACCAAGATTACAACAGAGAAACACTGACAGCTCATCCCAGATGTAAGACCATCTTCATCTGAAGGAAAATCAAGGAGTAAGAACAACTGTATTTCATCTCAGACAACAAAAAGGTTCTAAACAATGATTAAGTAATCCTGCATGTATGGACAACAAACAGGTACAGGAAAAGACAGCTCTGAGTGCATGGCCAAGAAGACTAGCTGGTGGTTACCGTGAAGACCTTACCGGTTGGGCAGTAGTGGCCTTTGAAATGAGAGGGACATTCATAGAGGAGCTTGGTGTCCAGTCACAGACACACAGAAACACACACACACAGACACACAGACACACGTAGACATGTAAAAACACACATACATGTACAGGCATATATAGACACACACACAGATACACACATACACACATATATATATATATATATATATATACACAAACATAGTCACACAAAGACACATATTAGGCACACAGAGACATGCATAGGCTCAAAGACACATACACACTGACACAAAGAGACATTCAGAGTCATACCTCAGGACCTTTGCACTGCCTCTGGCTTTTTTCAGGAATGATTTTCAATGAATGTTGTAGTAAATAAAAAAAAAAAAAACAAAAACAAAAAAAAACGAGTGTTGGGCTGTATAATGTTTATTATTAGCCCTAAGATTTATAATGGCAGTATTGTTTAACCTGTTATCACAAATAGTAAGACACAGAGACCTGTTATATTTTATAATTGCCTTATATACCTTGGGCAGGGCAGATTTTTCACTTACGCTGGCTCACTAACCTGACCATCCAACTCCTAGCACCTATCGAATGCCATCCACCGTAATCCTCCTCATCTGGACTACGGTCTATACATAAGCGCATGGTACTTGCTTATATTCTTCATTTGGGCCTTTTCTCTGCATTATTGGAGTTTTTTCTCCACCCACAAGGTTCCTTCTCCACCTGATCATCATGGTGCATCCCTTCCTCCTATCTTCCCATCCATCTGATTCCCATGATTCTCTCTTGAACCCAAAAGCTAGGGAACCTTAGCCATACCTATCCCATTCTGCCCTGCCCAGGTAAAGATTGGTTAATCTACCAATCAGGTGTGTTTTAGGCAGGTTTACAAAACAAGGACAGGTATAACCAGATCTTCAGGGCCAGCATTACAACAACCCCAACACCTGAGTTAGCCTCATGGTGAATGTTTCTTTGTAGTCTTTGATTAAATCTGAACATTCAACAATACTTTCCCATGTTGTCTTTTCTGAAATTGCATTAGTTTAAAAAATATTACACCAAAAATGTTGTTTTGTCTACTTTAACGTTTCATTGTAGTATGTACATGTTCCTCACATATGTGATAATTTATTTGTAGTATGTAATTTTATTTTTCAGTTTGTCTCTTGGTATAATACAAACTTCAATATACCAAAGATCTTTGAATTTTCATTAAAGTTCCCTTCTGTCAATATTGTGAGTATTTAGATCAACTATATTTTCTTCTGTAATTAAGTTATATTTCCTACCTAGTCTGTACTTGTTTCTTTTTGTGAAGTGAATCTTAACAATGACAACCACAATCAGACATTGCTGTATATGTTTAATATACATCTCAAATACATTCATGGACTTAGTTTGAATGCATTTTGTAGTCGGAGTGAGGGAATGTTGTCTGTTATCTACATGGTTCACCATTTGTATTTAGCAAATTATATTTGTAAATAGTTTATGTTTATAGATGTTTTGTCTGCATCTATGTATTTTCACTGTATATATTTCTGTCACTCACAGAATTGAGAAGTTGTTCCGTACCCTGGTACTGTAGTTACAAGTAGTTGGCACAATGTAGGTGGTTGGAACTGAACTCAGGTCTTGAAAAGCAGCCAGTGATTTTTCTGCAACCCTGCTTTGGCATATGAAGCTGCAGTAGGACTAGGCATATCCTCTCCAATTGAGGTTAGACAAGACAGCCCAGTTAGGGGACAGGGATCCAAAGACAGTCAACAGAGTCAAAGATATCCCCTGTTCCAATTGTTAGGGAGTCCCATAAGAAAATGCAAGCTGCACATCTGTTATATATGTGTAGGAGAGGCCTGTTCCATGCATGCTCTCTGTTTGAAGGTTCAGAATTTATGAGCCCCTATGTGTCCAGGTTAGTTGATTCTGTAGGTTTTCTTGTGGTATCTTTGACTTCTCTGGCTCCTTCAATCTTTTGTCTCCCTTCTTCACAAGATGCCCTGAGTTCTGCCTAATGTTTGGCTGGCTGTCAAGTCTCAGCATCTGTTTCCCGTGGGGAGGGGAGATGAGAGGGAGAGACTTGGAGGAGAAGAGGGAGGGGAAGCTGTGATTATGATGTAAAGTAAATAAATACATTAATTAATGAAAAAAGGATATTCTTAACTGACCTTTGACCTCAGCAGTGACTTTTTCCATGGATGAGGTTTCAATAATGCTGTTAACAACTCCTTTACATTCCATCACTTATTCACATCTGAACTGTGTAGATAGTTTTGCCCTCAGTTCTCAGGCTTGAGTTAATGTTTGCTGATCAGATCACAAATTGTTTTTCATCCCTTCTCTGAGTTCATTTGCCTTCTATCAAGTTACCACCTCAGGCTGATCCATATCTTTTACAAATCTCCTTTCTATGCATAACTTATCCACATTGGGAATCTAATTAGCATTTTGCTAAATGACTGTACCAGTTAGTGAAAGAGCTCTCAAGACAGGCATGGACACCTCTCTCTTATTACAATGCAACCTATGTAAAATCAAAATTTACATTTGAAGATCTCTTTGCTCTCATACTGTGAGATAGGTTTTCTTTTTTTTTTTTTTTTTTCAAAATGAATTTTGTTTTCAACAGGGCTTTGGGGAAAGATTTCCCTCCAAATGATGGAAATGTCAAATAGAAATTTTCATTATGTCTACCATCATCTTATCCAAGAATCTCAGAACAGTGTATTAATGGAAGCTGTAGATTTTCCTAGTGTGCCCTTTGGGGTGATTTGATTTTATCAGAAGGATATGGCATATATAAACTGTCAGACATTTCCTTTGAGAGACTTTAAAAATAAGCTTTCATGAAAATAATTTTAAAGTCCATGCCTATGACTTCATGGTTGTGGCACTTTGCAATTCCAATAGTGTTACTACATTATCATTGAGTTTAATACTCAATGTAACAGAAGAAATAAGTGAATAGAAGTAATTTATCTAGCTTTATAGAGAATTTTGCAATAAAATTCAATGTTGCAAAACAGTTTTCATGAATGGTAGTTGCTTTGGGACAATTAAACAGTATTTCAGGTAACCCTTTTAAACAAATCCACAGTATTTAGTGAAGTTCTTTTTAAAGTTTCAGAACATTAATGTGTAGTAGCAACTCAGCCATCTCTTGCTCTTTCAAAGTATGTCACTAGCATTTTCTATTCAGTAAGATGTTCTAATGAGAGAGATCCAGGTGCCATTACTGGCCAGGTTAACCAGTGAGCAAAAGACAGCTGCCACTGTGAGTTAAATATATTTTCTCTCTTTCCATGCGGGAATTCTGGAAAAGCACATTCAACACAAGGTCAGCAAAACACTTCTGAGGTTCACAGTTCATTGGGGAAATCAGCAGAAGGGCTGGCTGCAGCTGGAACATATGCAAATCATCTTGGCATCAGTTGCAGTTTCCACCATGAGGTATCTCTGGGTTGCCGCTATTAAAAATGCATCAGGTTCAAGCATTCACCTTTACCTTGTACACTGAGAGGGCCACTCCTGGGACTCAGAGGAGATGATGTCAAGGGTAATGAGCTAGGTCACTTGGGAAGGGGCACTTTATGAGCACTTGAATTCTATACAATAGTCAGGCCCAGGGTGTTTGTCATTCCTGTTTCTCAGACTCCAATACCTGTACGGGAGTGACGAACACCGGACCTTTTACAATGGTATTGAACTGTAATTTCCCAAACTGTGTTATCTCTTATGAAGTTTCTTGGATTATTTATTTATTTGCTTGTTTATTCACTCTGTCTTCCATTTATTCTCCATCTCTGCATTATGACAAGTTTACAATGACCACTGTATAAATGACCTGATAAACCTTAAATGGAAATACTTTAGAAACCTTTCTATTTTGAGGTTTACAAATGTTAAGCACATGTATAAAACACAGCAAGAGTATGGAGCTGTTTATGTTCTTTGTAGCACAATAGCTGTGAAAATTCTTTCTGAATAGAGAAGCCTGTGTTTGTGTGTGCTAAATAATCCAGTTTCTCCTCCTGCTGTCAATTTTCTTCATTAATTGGAGAGAAGGGAATCCAACAATGAAATAACAGAAAAATTGTAAATTTCTAAGCAGATTGGTGATTTCCCATAGGATGAAGCCACAAAGTAAGTACCGAGTGTCTTGGAAGATGATCTATGATTTTCTCCGTCATATTGTGCTTCATTTTTATCACCATACAATGAAGAAGGTATTTAAGTTATGTGAATTGTATTTCTAAGTGCAGGAGAAAACAAACACTGTTTTAGAACACACTGACCAAGCCCGATCCAGCTCCAACCCAGTGTGTATAGTAGATGGAAGGGAGCAGGCTCTTGCCAAACCTTGGCTGTCGTGATGTGTTAAGCATGGTCAAGATGATCTATGTGCTTTCATCCAGAGCAATTTTCCTGAAAATGGAAGCTCTTGCTTGTGAATGAACAGCACCTATGTTTCTTTCTCTTGCTTCTGAATGAATAGCACCTATGTTTCTTTCTTTCTTTGGTAAATTTAAGAAATATATTAATAATATTTAAATATATCCTTGCTTTGTGCTTGGTTTGGGAAAAGTTGTTATATATGCATAGTATAGAATCTTGTATAGAATCATAGTAAGTGTACCTAACTGTGTGGAGAGCCCAAAAGAATCTTTGGTTTTTTATACATCCTGAGATGGTGGATGAGGTAACCAGTGAACCTAGGGGCTGTGAGCTCAGCACTGAGATCTCTCGTAAAGGGACCAAACTCTGCAGCTCCTTCATATCACTGAATGCAATGGAATGCCCCAAACTATACTAATACAATTGCGGCTTCAAACAGTACATCCGTGTGAACCTTCTCCCATTCAAGTCATACTCTTCTTCTGTTTGTTTGTTTGTTTGTTTGGTTGGTTGGTTGGTTTGGTTTGGTTTTTTCCTTATGCTCAAAATATAGCTAAACCAATGCCTGGAATTGAAAGGGACATGCTACATCTAACTTTCTATGAGCTAGGTCACCTTTGTCATGGGGACAGTTCCAGAAAATTGTGTCACTTACCAAGTGGACCCAGAAAGGCAGCATGTTCATGTTCAAGTATTCCATGCTATTTTTGTCCAGCCACAATAGAAGGAAAAGAATTCCTCTAGGTAAGATGTTCAGGGTCTTCATCCCATTCTGTAACATATGGTCTTTGCTTTGGCATTATAATTTTCCGTGGTGTAAGCTTTTTCACAGGACTTTATGGATAATTTTATAGCAGGGTGAGAGGCTAGTTAGGTCACTGAGTTTGGCCCAATTATGTCTCAGAAAGAACAGGCCATCTGTGCAAGCTATGCAGTGGCTAGTGTTGAAATTTGTGGTTTCTCTTTCTCCAATCATGTGATTTCATGCTGGAATATATGTGCAAAGTAAGAGGGGTTTTGTTAAAAGAGTGTGCTTAGTTATACAGAGTTTTGCAAGATACATTTAAAACACACTTACAATAAATTGAAGTATGTGTAGAAGCCAGAGATAGGTAATGAAAGAAGAAAGTGTAAATAGTAGGTTTGCTACTCAAGAAAAATTGAGGAAGTAAAAGTTTGGTGGTTCTCAAGGTTTTCAATGCAAACCATGATTGACATGTTTATTCTTCTTATTCTGACTTTTAGTTTGATCAAACTCTAACCTAAAGTTTCTTATCAATTTTTCTTCCATTATTTTGATATATATTTTAATTTGTTGTAAGCAGTATGTTGTATATGCGTGTGTTTAGAACACATATACCCAGTTTTTTCTTTTTTTCTAGAGAAAAGTTTAATTTTTTCTTTTCTTTATATTTTTTTGCATATGTGCAATGAGGAAGAGAGAGGTGGAGGAAAAGAGGGAAAGAGAGGAAGAATTTGGAAAATAATGCAAAGAGAAATGCCAAGTTATATATGTCAACATAGTTGTCTGCTTTAGACACCCAACAGAAAACTAGCAAATGAACATTTAGAAAAATATAAGCCAGTAGGACACAAAAAGGCTAATAGAATATTATGTTATAGCCATAGTCCCCATTTCATACCAAGTGTGCACACACTGATGTTTTACTGTATGGTCCAGAGAATAATCTGTGAGAGTCGTAATTTTGGTTTTAAATTAGTGAGTGCATTATGTTTAAAGCAAACCAGAGTAACAGAATAAGTAACAAGAGCTAGATGATAAATAATAGGTGAATGATAGATAGATAGATAGATAGATAGATAGATAGATAGATAGATAGATAGATGGATGGATAGATAGATTAGATGGATGAATAGATAGATAGATAGATAGATAGATAGATAGATAGATAGATAGATAGATAGATAGAT
>NW_026592732.1:8893060-8926483 GCF_907164565.1 Psammomys obesus
GATAGATAGATAGATAGATAGATAGATAGATAGATAGATAGATAGATTAGATAAGCAGATAACATCAAAACATCATTTAATTGGGTATTCACAAAATCAATAGAAACCAACAGGACCAGCCCTTTTAAAACAGCCACCTGGACTTTCCAATATAGAGAGTCCAGAGCAGAGTAACTTGTCCTGTTGGTTGAGTCTTCCAAGTAAATGAAAAAATAACTGCAGAATGATGACATCATCAAACCAGTTGCTTAAGTCATTCAGTAGAAAACGACTAAGGAATTTCCTTTAGGGCAGCCTGCTGGAGTTCTTGATAGAGAGTCCTAGGTGAGCAGAATATCTCCTTGCATAAAGCTTCAAAGTGGAAGAACAGATATCAACAAAGAGAGGTAAAAATCATTAAAGTAGATTCTCACAACATTTAGCAGACACCTTCTGGGGAAGTTGAGGCAGTCAGCTGGAGTTCTTTGAGCTTTTCCACAGATCAGCTTCTGCTTTTTCTTTCCTAGTGAAGGTGGGATAAACAGTAATCACCCTGTTGGAAATGGCCCATTTCTGCTCTTCTCAATAAGAGCACTTTTACTTTTGGTCCCTTTTACTGTTTTAGAGAATATCAAAGTATATAACATACCAAACTTGAAAAAAAAATAAGAGGATATTTTTTTATTTTTAATTTTATTTTTAGTTACAATTTGTTAACTCTGTGTCCCAGCTGTATCCCGCTCCCTCATTCCCTCCCCCTCCCCAGCTCCCTCCCTGGTCTCCTTCCTGCCCCTTTCCAAGTCCACTGATAGGGGAGGACCTCCTCCCCTTTCATTTGACCCTGTTTTATCAGGTATCTTCAAGGCTGGCTGCAAAGTCCTCCTCTGTGGCCTAACAGGACTGCTCCTCCCCGGGGGGGGGGGTGTCAAAGAGCCTGCCCTTGAGATACTGTTAGAAATAGTCCTTGTTCCCCTTACTTTGGAAAACTACTTGGTTACTGAGCTACCATGGGCCACATCTGAGCAGAAGTTCTATGTTATATCCATAGATGGTCCTTGGTTGAGTGTCAGTCTCAGAAAAGACCCTGTGCCCAGATATATTTGGTACTTGTAGAGCTCCTATCCTTCCCATATCATACTAACTCCCCTTCTTTCATATGATTCCCTGCACTCTGCCAAGGTTTGGTTATGAGTCTTAGTGTCTGCTTTGAAACACTGCTAGGTAGTCTTTCAGATGCCTTTGGAGGTAGACTCCTGTCATACATTCAATGCACATCCCATTTGTCTTTCTAAATGAGGATTGATCATCTTCACACATGTCCACTTTATTGATTATCTTCTTTAGGTGTGTAGATTTCATTATGTTTATCATATCTTGTACGTCTATATAAGCGAGTATATACCAAGTTTGTCTTTCTCCTTCTGGGATACGTAACTCAAAATGATCTTTTCTAGATCCCACCATTTGCCTGCAAATTTCATGATTTCCTCCTTTTTGATTGCTGAGTAGTATTCTATTGTGTAAAAATACCACAATTTCTGTATCCATTCCTCTGTTGATGGACATCTGGGTTGTTTCCAAGTTCTGGCTATTACAAATGAAGCTGCTACAAACATGGTTGAACAAATGTCCTTGTTGTGTACTTGAGCAAATTTTGGGTATATACCTAGGAGTGGTATAGCTGGGTCTTGAGATAGCACTACTCCTAATTGTCTGAGAAAGCGCCAGATTGACTTCCAAAGTGGTTGTACCAGTTTACATTCCCACCAGCAATGGAGGAGGGTTCCCCTTTCACCACAACCTCTCCAGCATGTGTTGTCACTTGAGTTTTTCATCTTGGCCATTCTGATGGGTGTAAGGTGAAATCTCAGGGTCATTTTGATTTGCATTTCCCTAATGGCTAATGAGGTTGAGCATTTCTTTAAGTGTTTCTCTGCCATTTGATGTTCCTCTTTCGAGAATTCTCTGTTTAGCTCCGTTCCCCATTTTTTAAGTGGATTACTTGGTTTGTTGCTTTTCTGCTTCTTTAGTTCTTTATATATACTAGATATTAGCCCTCTGTCAGATAAAGGGTTGGTGAAGATTCTTTCCCAATCTGTAGGCAGTCGTTTTGTTTTGATGACAGTGTCTTTGCTTTACAGAAGCTTTTCAGTTTCATGAGGTCCCATTTATTGATTGTTGCTCTTAGAGCCTGTGCTGTTACTGTTCTGTTCAGGAAGTTGTCTCCTGTGCCAATGAGTTCTAGGCTGTTCCCCACTTTTTTTTCTAACTGATTTATAGTATCTGGTTTTATGTTGAGGTACTTGATCCACTTTGACTTTAGTTTTGTGCAGGGTGATAAATATGGATCTATTTTCATTTTTCTGCATGTAGACATCCAGTTGGACCAGCACCATTTGTTGAATATACTGTCTTTTTTTCATTGAATGGATTTGGCTTCTTTGTCAAATACTGAGTATTCATAGGTGTGTGTGTTCATTTCTGGGTCTTCTATGCAGTTCCATTGATCCTCCTTTCTGTTTCTAGGCCAATACCATGCAGTTTTTATTACTGTTGCCCTATAGTATAGCTTGAGATCGGGGATGGAGATACCTCCAGATGATCTGTTGTTGTACAGGATTGTTTTGGAGATTCTGGTTTTTTTTGTTTCTCCATATGAAGCTGAGAATCTTTTCTTCAGGGTCTGTAAAGAATTGAGTTGGTATTTTGATGGCAATTGCATTGAATCTGTAGATTGCTTTTGGCAAGATGGCCATTTTCACAATGTTAATCCTACCAATCCATGAGCACAGGAAATCTTTCCATCTTCTGAGATCTTCAATTTCTTTCTTCAGAGACTTGAAGATTTTCTCAAACAGATCTTTCACTTGCTTGGTTAGAGTCACACCAAGGTTATGTTATTAGTGGCTATTGTGAAGGGTGTTGTTTCCCTAATTTCTTTCTCAGTCTTTTTGTTTTGGTGTACAGGAGGGCTTCTAATTTTTTTGAGTTGATTTTGTATCCTATCACATTGTTGAAGGTGTTTATCAGCTGAAGGACTTCTCTGGTTGAATTTTTGGGGTCGCTCATGTAAACTATCATATCATCTGCAAATAGTGACACTTTGACCTCTTCCTTTCCGATTTGTATCCCCTTGATCTCCTTTAGTTGTCTTATTGCTCTGGCTAGGACTTCAAGTACTATTTAAAGAAATATGGAGACAGTGGGCAGCCTTGTCTTGTCCCTGATTTCAGTGGGATTGATTTAAGTTTCTCTCCATTGAGTTTAATGTTGGCTATAGGCTTGCTGTATATTGCCTTTACTATCTTTAGGTATGTGCCTTGTATCCCTGATCTCTCCAAGACTTTAAAAATGAATGGGTGTTGGACTTTGTCAAATGCTTTTTTGGCATTTAAGGAGATGATCATGTGGTTTTTCTTCTTCATTTGGTTTATGTGGTGGATTACATTGATGGATTTCCGTATGTTGAACCACCCTTGCATGCCTGGGATGAAGCCTACTTGGTCATGGTGGATGATATCTTTGATGTGTTCTTGGATTCAGTTTGCAAGTATTTTATTGAGTATTTTTGCGTCAATGTTCATAAGAGAGATAGGTCTGAAGTTCTCTTTTTTTTGTTGGATCTTTGTGTGGTTTAGGTATCAAGGTGACTGTGGCTTCATAAAATGAGTTTGGTAGTGTTCCTTCTGTTTCTATTTTGTGGAATAGTTTGAGGAGAATTGGTGTTAGCACTTCTTTGAAGGTCTTGTAGAATTCTGGGCTGAAGCCATCTGGTCCAGGGCTTTTTTTGGAGGGAAGACTGTTAGTGACTGCTTCAATTTCCTTGGGAGATATAGGGCTATTCAGTCTTTCTACCTGATCTTGGCTTAATTTTGGTAGATGGAATCTATCAAGAAAATTATCCATTTCATTTAGATTTTTAAATTTTGTGCCATATAGGTTTTTGTAGTATGACTTAATAATTGTTTGGATTTCCACAGTGTCTGTAGTTATGTCCCCATTTTCATTTCTGATTTTGCTGATTTGGATAGTTTCTCTCTGCTTTTTAGTTAGTTTGGTTAAGGGTTTGTCTATCTTGTTGATTTTCTCAAAAAACCAGCTTTTTGTTTCATTGATTCTTTGGATAGTTTTATTTGTTTCTAATTGATTGATTTCAGCCCTGAGTTTGATTATTTCCAGCCGTCTGCTCCTCTTGGGTGTATCTGCTTCTTTTTTTTCTAGGGTTTTCAGTTGGGCCATTAAGTTGTTTGTATGTGATGTTACAAATTTCTTCTTGCAGGCACTTAGTGCTATAAATTTTCCTCTGAGCACTGCTTTCAATGTGTCCCATAAATTTGGGTATGTTGTGCCTTCATTTTCATTGAATTCTAGGAAGTCTTTAATTTCTTTCTTTATTTCTTCTTTGACCCAGCTGTCATTGAGTAGTAAGTTGTTCAGTTTCCATGTGCATGTCAGCTTTTTGTTGTTTCTGTTGTTGTTGATGTCCAGCTTTAGTCCATGGTGGTCAGATAGTATACAAGGGATTATTTCAATCCTTTTGTATCTGTTGAGGCTTGCTTTGTGACCCACTATATGGTATATTTTGGAGAAGGTTCCATTCGGTGCTGAAAAGAAGGTGTACTCTTTTGAGTTTGGGTGAAAATTTCTGTAGACGTCTATTAGGTCCATTTGATTTACGGATTCTGTGAGTGCTTTTATTTCCCTATTTGGTGTCTGTCTAGTTGATCTGTCCCTTGATGAAAGTGGGGTGTTGAAGTCTCCCACTATTAAGGTATTAGGATCAATGTATGATTTAAGCTTTAATAATGTTTCTTTTACAAATGTAAGTGCTCTTGTATTTGGGGCATAGATATTCAAGATTGTGATGTCCTCTTGGTGGATTTTTCCTTTGATGAGAATACAGTGGCCCTCCTTATCTTTTTTTGATTAACTTTGGATGAAAGTCTATTTTATTAGATATTAGGATGGCTACTCCAGCTTGTTTTCTGGAACCATTTGCTTGAAAAACCTTTTTCTAGCTCTTTACTCTGAGCTGGTTTTTATCTTTGTTGCATAGGTGTGTTTCTTGGATGCAACAGAATGTTGGATCCTGTTTCCGCAACCATTCTGTTAACCTGTGTCTTTTTATTGGTGAGTTGAGTCCATTGATATTGATAGATAGTAGTGACCAATGCATGTCAGTTCCTTTTGTAATGGAGTCGGTGATCTTACCCTGTTTCATTGCTTGTTTTCCTTTCATTTTTGTTGGGATATTATCTGTATATCTTGGGTGAAGTTGTTTTCGTTGGATTGGAGTTTTCCTTCTAGTATCTTCTGTAGGGTTCGTTTGCTGTGTAGATATTGCATAAATTTAGTTTTGCCATGAAATATTTTGTTTTCTCCATCTATGTTGATTGAAAGCTTTGCAGGGTATAGTAGTCTGGGTTGACATTTGTGATCTCTTAGTGTCTCCATGATACTTGCCCAGGCCCTTCTGGCTTTCATAGTTTCTGATGAGAAGTCCGGTGTGATTCTGATAGGTCTACCTTCATATGTTACTTGGCCTTTTTCCCTGGCTGCTTTTAATATCTTTTCTTTGTTTTGTAGATTTAGTGTTTTGACTATGATATGACGTGATGTGTTTCTTTTCTGGTCTAGTCTATTTGGTGTTCTGTAGGCCTCTTGTATATTTATGGACATCTCTTTCTTTAAGTTGGGAAAATTTTCTTCTATGATTTTCTTGAAAATATTTTCTGGACCTTGGAGTCTGGAGTCTTTTTTTTCATCAATTCCTATTATTCTTAGATTTTGTCTTTTCATTCCGTCCTTGATTTATTGGATATTTTGTGATTGGAACTTTTCTGATTTTACTTTTTCTTTGAGAGAATTATCAATTTCTGCAAGTGTGTCTTCAGCTCCAGAGATTCTCTCTTCCATCTCTTGTATTCTGTTGGTGATGCTTACTTTTGTGGTTCCTGATCTTTTCTCCAAGTTCTCCAGCTCAAGGGTTTTCTAATTTTTGTTTTCTTTATTGATTCTAATTCTGTTTTCCTGCCTTGCACCATTTCTTCCATGTGTTTGAATTTGGATTCCTGTCTCTCTACGATGGTCTCTATTTACTTGTTCATTTCCTTTTTATATGCCACTAATTTTATCTCTACTTGTGCCTCTATTAGTTTGGCTATGTTTGCCTGTGTTTCTTTAAGGCTTTTGTCTTTCTTCTTTCTTTGCCTCCAATTGACTGGCCAACTCTTTGAAAGATTTGTTCATTTCCTCCTTATGAGTCTCAAATAATTGGGTAAGCATGGCTTTAAGGTCATTTTCCTGAGCTTCTGATGAATTGGAGTATCCATCAATTTTGGGGTTTCCTGGTGAAGTCATGATGTCCTGATTTTTGTTGGAAGTGTTCTTTCGCCTACCCCTGGCCATTGGCTTATCTGAAACCTTACCTGTTTGTTTTTGGATTCTACAGATCAGACTGGTACTGTCTCTCTCTGGCGTCTGGAGAGTTCTTTAGCAAGCTGAGAGAGGTCCTGTGTCTTTAGCGTGTGCTTAGGACTAGCTGTACCTGTGGGAGAAAAGTACGCAGGTGCAGATGGGGCAAATGCAAGTGTGTGTGTGTGTGTGTGTGTGTGTGTGTGTGTGTGTGTGTGTGTGTATGTGGAGGTATGCGTGGATGTGTATCTCAAGGAACAGAGTGATGGCTAATGTTGAACCCTTGAGTGTGTGGGAGAGGCTCTGCACTGTATATGTCGCAGACGCTAGTGATGATTGCAGCGCAATTTCTGGCATTAACTGCCTTAACTCCTCAATTAGACCCACAGAGCAGGAACTTCAATGTCCCAAGTGCCCCTCTGTTTCCCAAAGTGGGTATATGGGTGGGAGGGGGTTCGATGCCTGGCTTCTGTTTTAGAAGGACCCAGGATCTGGGGATCTGCAGATTCTCAAGGGTGCACTCACTTACAGGCAGGTCATTTGGCAGAGATCAGGGTATCCGGGCTCTCTGCTCTCTGGTTTGGCCCTGCTTCTTTGATGTGTTCCGCCAGCTCTGTGCTGCTGTCACTGCCAGGTTATGAGGTCTTGCTGCAGCTGGAGATTTCAAGGTGGTCATGTCAGTAGGGATCAGAGTAACCAGGCTTTCTGTTCTCTGGTTTGGCCCTGGTTAGTCTTAAACTGGAGGGCTGATGTGCCCCGCCAGCTCAGTGCTGCTCTGCCGCCAGGTTAGAAAATTCCGCTATAACTGGATACTGGGTTGCTAGTCCAGATGCTTTCTGGGAAGTCCTAGGGTCTCTTCACTGTGCTCTTCCAGCGCCTGGTGTGCCTAGCTAGTGTGGCATTTCTGCCTGGTTTGGGTGAGTATATAGTGTATTCTCTGTCACTGTGTGATTGGGCGGGCCGTACCATCAGTGATTGTGATCCTGTGGAGGTAGTATGGCGACTAGCAGACTTGGGCCCTGGGAGAATGGTGCAGCCACCGCGTGTATCTGGGACTCCGAGATGGGTACTGCTGGCACTTGCTGCTAAAAGGCTTGGAGCTCTGCCTCAGCCACTGCAGGCCCCAGGCAGTTACATCTTCCCCAAACAAGTCTCTGGGTGACCCGACACCAAAGTTTTCGCCTCCTGCGATGTTCCCTGTTGTTTAGGAAGCCTCACCATTGTTTTCCTGGGTTAGAGGTCCTTCCACTCACCAACTCAAATGGTTAGCACTTCCACAGCTCAGAAACTGTGTGTGCTAGTCGCCATCTTGGCTCCGCCCCCCGATTTTTAAAGCATCAACATTTTGGTTTTTATGTTTTAGTTTTAAGATTAGGTCTCTTCTATTTAGCTTCTTAAAAATGTTCAATTTCTTTCTTCATCATATGTGGTATTTACTATATGTATCTATCTCTGTAAAACAAACAAATGCATCTGATAAAAAAAGAGTGTAGACTTTTGAAACAGACATCCAGAATTCAAAGTTAATCGGCTACTTAAAAATCTGTGTGGCTCTGGGCAAGTGTTCTCATAACCCAGAGTTTCATTTTCCTCATAGCCAAAATAGAAATAAAAGTAATTCATCACCCATGCTTACTGGAATAACTTTAAAAAAATGACATCAACAGGCCTCATTAATAGAAGCTTGTGGTTCTAAAACACTGGTAAATATGGCTATTATTCTCAACAATAATACTAATAGACATAGCTTAGCCCAGATCAGATACACTTTTTAAAAAATATTTAAGTACTCAGAAGCCTCAAACCTTCAAATATGTGTCCTACAAGAATGTTACAATTGACTGGAAGAGAGGCTCAAACAGTAAAATACATGACAGTCAGAGATGCAAATGCTCAACCCTATCAAATGCTTGTAAAGGCTGAACCAAAGCTGACAGAAAATTCATAGCAATACCTTATTTTCATCTTAATTACTTATCTATCTTCTTTATGTTCCTTACTGACTAGTCTCTAGTGTGTGTTTTCCTGAGGTAATAGGAATCCTTGCAGGTGACTTCTTTTACATTTTGAAGTAGTGCTATCATATAAAATATAGTTATTCTTTTTATTATTATATAGTATTATATTTACTCTTGTATGAATTTCAAGGATTATGGTAGAAATCATCTCTTGAACTAATGCTTTGACATGGAACACGTGAATATTTGAGTATCACTAAATGACCCTAAGACCATTGTTGACCATTCAGCCAACATGTACGAAGGCTAAGGAAGGAAAAACAAACAGACATATAGCTTAGATGGAGGTTTCATGAGAAAGGAGACTCATCAGATTGAAAATGCAGCAATAAACTTAGCTACATATTTGAAATACTCTTCCTTCAGACACATGTTGTAGTTATTTAGGCTTTTTGTCATCTGCTTCATCCCAAACCATGATGATATTATCACTCTAATATGGACTGCATTGTAATACCTATAAAAATAATTCAATAATTTTCATAATTTTAAAACCTTGCTACCATAAAATTTAGCATTTCAGAGATCATGTAAATATTTTTAGTAGAACCAATTTATTTTAAGTGAACGTTGCTAAAATTAAACTAAAATAATTGGCATAAAGGGCAAGAGAGTAAGATGTCTTGTAATTTTTTAGAAATAAAACTAATTGAAAGGTTTCCGTCAAATATCTGTTGAAGGAGAACTATGTGAGTTCTGACCAGGGACAATTGCACATAGTAGGTACATTATATAACCTTTCTTATTTTGAAATATCAGTGTTCTGTGATATTTGAAATATCAATGTTTTTAAAACTATTTTATTTATGTGAGTATATGTGTAGGGACAGGTGCCACGGTGGGCATGTGGAGATAGGAGAGCAACATGGTGAAGTCGCTTCTTTCCTTTCACATGTTGATCCCAGAGACAGAACTCAGGTCATTATGATTTTATACCAAGCACTTATATGCCAACCACCATTTTAACCCTGACATATTCATTTATTTTTAGTATTTGGTTGCACTTTGCTCAGTAGGAGTTTTGAAGGCAATTGTCCCTCACTCGTATACTCAGCACTTTTCAGAATGAACTTCTATATAAACTAGGAATTGTTGCAGAACTAGAGATGTAGAAGGGCAAAATATGCCTTCAGGGAAATTATGAGTAATGTATATACATATCCAATGAATTGTGACACCTTGCTTACATTCTTAATATTGTTGTTTTAAATGTGCTGTGACAACAGAGAGGCCAGGAGATTTTTAAGGGTTTCAAAGAAAATGGGGCATTCAAATCTAAATAAGAATTTACCCAAAATACTTAGATTTTTTTCTGGTTCTCTTTTCAATTATAGGAAAGCTAAATTATAGTGTAAAACTTGGGTCAAACTGATTCATATTTCTAGGAAATTAAAATGAATAGAAATTTAAAAATGAGTGGACATAGATAATGGAAGATGAGTTTTATATTCAATAGTCATTTCTTCCCATTAAGTGTGATGACTCCTTTATTTAAACACACTTGAATGCCCTTTTATGTAGATTACGAATGGGATAAAAGTGGTGGAGACACATTGAGATAGATATAAGCTAAGTTTCTAGAAAAGGTGAAGAAGAATGTTTTTGAGAAAGTGTTTACTTCTGCAGTGTGGGTGTTTCTCAGACTTGCATTCTTACAATTCAAAGCCTCTGCAGAGATCTGGACATTAAAGCTAACCTCGTGATTACAACAAGAATTGTTGACTCAACCTCAGCCCTCCTTAGGAAGGCTTCTTCTCAGAAACAGGATAATTGTACAGCTAAGGTTCTAGTTTTCCTCCTCTGCATCCCAAGGAACAGAGAGAGCTATTTTCCTCATTGTGACTGTTATGGTGTACAGGCTCCTGTAATGTGGAAGGCAGTGAAGGGAATCTGTGACTTGGAAACTGAAAAATAACAAGTTACAAACTTTCATTGCTCTGGATGGGTAAAAAAGGTCCGCTCTTCCACATGATCTCAGGAGGGGTGTGCGGGATAGTCAATAGGCTTACTCTGTTCTATTGTTCTCTTTGAAATCAATCTCTCAGCCCCTCTTCATTGGTGTTCCTTTGTTGTGAAGAGACACCATGACCACGGCAACTCTTATAAAGAAAAACATTTAACGGGGACTTGCTTTGAGTTTCAAAGGTTTAGTTTTTTGTCTTTATGGTGGGAAGTGTGGAGGCATGCAGGCAAAAATGCAGGGAAGCAGCTGAGATTTCTACATCTACATCCATAAGCAGCCAGGTAGAGGGAGACACTGGGCCTGGCTTGGACATTTGAAATCTCAAAATCCAAACCAGAGTTACACACTTCCTTCAAGAAGGCCACACCTCATAATCCCTCCCAAATGTTGTTGCCCCCTGATGACTAAGCATTCAAGGATATAAGATGGCCCACAGGGCCATTCTTATTCAAACCCTTATACACTATTACCACCATTTCCTGGATGCCCTTGCCCTCTATTTATAGATGCCCAATAAATATCATGAGAAAATTGACATTTCCAACTTCCTGTATTAGTTCACTAAGAGGTTCTTACCCAAATTAATGACATATTGCCTTGACTTTTGTTTTGCTCAAAATCATGAATACAAAGACAGCTCTCTCTGGCTACCTTCTATAACAGATACAAGAAATACAGTGGATGGCTTATAGGTTTCTTTTGTACCTCCTTCCAGTACTTGTTATTTCTGGAAAGAAACCATATGCCAACCATAATGACTATAGACTAATCTTACCTAATTGTGGTGGTTTGAATAGATATAGTTCATTGTATGTTTGAATGCTTGGTCCATTGGAGTGGCACAATTAGGATTTGTGACGTTGTTGAAGTGTCTCATTGTTGGGGCAGACTTTGAGGTCTTCTATGCTCAGGGCATGTCTGCTGTCTAGGAATCAAGATGTAGAACTTTCAGCTCCTTCACCAGTACCATGTCTGAATGCATGCCCCCATGTTTCATACCATTATGATAATGGACTAAACCTCTGAAACTGTAAGGCAGTCCCAGTTAAATGTTTTTCCTTATAAAAATTGCCAGGGTCATGGTGTCTCCTCACAGCAATAAAACCCCAGCTAAGACAGTAATTGATTCTAATCACATAAGCAGCTTACAGTTTTTCTGACTTTTCTGTTTTGGCTTTATCAATTACATTAAGGAAATGATTATTTTCTCTGGATTTAAGCAGTAATTGCTTCATTTATGTAATATTAAATAATTGGCACAAAGGGTAATTTAGTAATATGTCTTATGATGTTTAAAAATAGGATTATTGTAAAAGTTGGTATAAAAAAATCTGTCAGATGTTTATATTTCCTGAAAATCTGAGGGCCAATAAGGTTCTTCTCAGAGAGCTTCAAATTTCATATCATTCCTAGGTGAGAAACGTTAATTGTTCTCCTTCTTCTAATAGAAATTAGAAACCTGCAGGCTCCATCTTTATTCTGGTGAGATGTTATAACGGAAGGGTCTAGCTCTGATGCCCTCTGATGTTGTTGATGATGAGCTACATCATAGGAACACACTGACTATTTCAGTTAGCTTTCTCACTTTTGATCTCTGAGCTCCTGAGTCTATGATTTATTGTCTGTGGCGGTTTTTCAAAATTCTCTGAACTCTGATACTGCAGAGTTTTTCATTGCATTCTTTCTTCTACTAAGCCATTTAGGTGTATCTGTATGCTGTGAAATTATAGTTATTGAACGCCTTGTTCTGTGTCTAGTTTCTATTACCCTGTCCCCACAATATGAGAAACTTATGCTGGCATATCTTTCTGCTCACTTATTTTTCCTCAGCCATCTTCTGCTTTGGGATAAACATCTCAAAGACATTCATTGTTGTATGTTTACAATTGTCTTTTCCCATAGTGCTTTCTTTGATGCTTTAATTACATACGCATGTCTGCATGATGCTAACTTTTTCTTAGCAAATTAATCATAGCTATTTAGATTTCCTGTCATATATTTACACCATTTGTATCAGAAGTAATCCATTATTGTGTTTTCTTTCTCTCTGAGGATGTTTCTCCTTTTTTTTTTTTGAAATTCTCCCCATGAAATGTAGACATAATGTGCAGATTGTACAAAAAAAAAGCCATAGTTTAAGAACACATATATTATATGAGATATTTTGAAAATGACATTTTATCTTTAAGGAGGTAGGCTTGCTAATGATTATTGCAACTTCAACACCTTTGTTCTGGATCACAGCTTAAATTCTGTGCTTTCCTCAGAATGCATCCTAAAGTACTGGATCTTGTAGCTGGGATGCATTGTCAGCCTCATAGAGAGCTGTGGAGGTGGAGGGTGCATCTTAGTTAGGGTCCCTATTGCAGTGAGGACACTCCATGCCCACAAGCAGCGAGGGGAACAGAAGGCTCAATTTGGCTTACATGTCCTGGTTTGTAATCCTCTGACTGTAGCCAAAGCAGAAACTCAAACTGGGCAGAAACCTGGAGTTAATGAAGTAGTGTTTTTGGTTTGCTTCTCATAGCTTGTTCAGCCTGCTTTCTTATAGCAGCCAGGACCCCCCAGCCCAGGGATGGCTCCTCCACAAATAGGTGAGCTCTTCCCCATCAATTACTAATTAAGAAAATGACCTACAGCCTTGCCTACAGCCAGATATTATGGAGACATTCTCAACTGAGGTCCTCTCCTCTCAAATGAGTTTATGTTGTACGAAGTTTATAGCACAATTGACCCCTTGTCACTGTTAAGTCACAACCTTTTCCTTTCTTATTCATTCTCAAGATTATACATTAAAATGAACATCACAATATAAAGCATTTTACCATCATAACATGTTCTACAATCTTTCACAAACACTGAATTTTTAATTCAGTGTCTGTAAAGATCCTAAGTCATTTTAAAAATCTGAAACCACTTTAAAGTTTTACAATTAAAATTATGTTACCATGATAATACTTTCATACTTTAAAGGAAAGAACTGGGGTACAATCACAGTTTGAACAAAGTACAACGAAGCTCCAACAGTATAAACTCAATGTCAGATGTCTGGGGTTCACCCATGATTCTTGGTCTCTTCCAAAAGTCTGGGGCCATTTACCTAGCTCTGCCCTCTGTTCCACACACAGCTTGTCTTCTATGCTTGGGCCACTTCCACTCTGCTAGTGCTTCTGATGTTATTGGCATCTTTCACTGCAACTGGGCTACACTCTTAGTAGCTTCTTCCTGACTGGGCTTCTTCCTGACTCTTTCGTTGGTGCCAACTTGTAACTTCTCTCCATGTTCCCTTCAGTCCTAAGGCTTCAACGGCTACTCAGGTTCCACCTTTATTAATGGCTTCTTCTGCCTCTCATAGCGCCAAGCCTCAGCTGTGCTCAGTGACAATTCATGCCTTCAATACCAGTGTCCCCTAAGGTACTTTTATACATTACTGAGATTGGCTGCCAGAACAAGGTCCAGCATGTGGAAAACACCTTGAGTGCTAACTCTAAGAGAAAATGCTTTCCAGAAGATTTCATCTCAGTGATGCCGTTCTCTTGTTAAACATCCCTAAATTCTTAGATCCTCTTGATACTGGTCAATTGTGAAAGTCACAGAATTGCAAGGCATCCCAACAACTGTGCTCCCCCAACCCAGCCACCAGGAGCTTCATATTGTCATGCTTCTCCATCCACTTTGGCATTTTCAGTGATCCTGCCAGGAACAGCTCCAGCAGTTCTGGTTCCTTCAAGCCACACTTTTCCTGAGCCTGTGCTTCCAAGCCACATCATTCCTAGGCTTTCCTTGTATCTGGTGCTTTTCTTCCTCAAAGGATAAAATGGTGAAGACTGAGTTCATGGTACAGCAGAGATGCAGCTGACTTTTGAATTTGAATCATTATTTCCTAGGTATGCCTGTGAGAATTTAGAGTCATTAGAAAATGGAGGTATCTTGGAACTGAATGAACTAATCAAAAGTTTTGAAAGATGCTGTTGACTGTTCAGCCATGTACATTAAATATTAGATGGAATAAAATGCGTAGACAGATTAATGGAGGTTCAACTGGAAGGTGATTTTAAAGATATGAAAGAAATATCTTATATTTTGTATAAAATAATTTGCTTCAGAGGAAATGTCATCATTTGTCCAATGAAGAAACAGGTTTTATAAAACGGCTGCAGTTTGCTTTGGTGAGCAATGAATGCTGAGCAGAACAGATAACTGTGACTCTCAGATGTCTCTGATGATGATATAGTGCCGGTAATCTGAAAACATCATTGTATAATCATGATATGCTGAAAGTATAGAGCAGAGAAGATAGATTCCCTCCATGCTTCTAAGTTCTTTGCCTGGGCTACAAATGACACTATCATAAACCTAACAGGAGGGAAAGTACATTTTAATTCTAGTGTGAACACTCAGAACTCTCACAGAAATGTAAGACTGAAAGAAGAGCCAAGGAACTGACTTAAACAGCCGCCAGGAGCTTCATATTGTCCCAGAACTGTAGGAATGAGAAAGGAGTGGTCTGGGATCCTTGAGGTAGGTGCTTAGAGCAAATGACTAGAAGATGAGGGTGGACAGTGCTTGGTGAAGGAAGGTCACCTTGTCCTACAGGGAAGATCTCTCTAGTAAGTGGTCTCTGAGCAGTCCTCTCCCAGATAAAAATTCTTTAACATCAAAGGTTTATTTATAAATGTAAATTTCTTCTGTAAGAGACAGCTCTGTGGAGCTGTGCTGTGCTGTACTGTATGACTACCTGGAAATAAACAGAATCTCAGGGGTGTACTAGAAATGGCGTATTTGGGCCTGTGCTCATTTTAAGGTGGTATAGCTTAAGTCCCAGACAAAGTTTGCTTTATAAATAAGTCCCTGGATGATATGGAGGACACTTGCATGAACTTTGTATGGGACTTTTAAAGTAGTTCCTGGTCATCCAGGTTGAGTTTTATGAAACTAGACAGATGCATTGCCTGGTTGTACAACAGCTTTGTGATTTTGTTATCTGAAAACATCCAAGTATGTTAGAAGGAACACGAGGTTTTACTGATGTTCACCTGGGTTAATGTACCAATTGCCATTACTTTATTGTGCAATTTAAGATATTTCCTGTCTAGACACAGTGCTCTTTCTCTGTGCTGGGATCTTATTAGTGATGATGATGTATTCTTCCTCCCCTGACTCCATATTCAAGTCTATCTGAAAAACAAAACAAAACAAAACAAACAAACAAAAAAAACCAAAACTTAAGGCTAGCAAAACTCTCTCAGAGGTACAGTATCTTGCATAACCTTTAATGCCTCTAAGTGTCTTCCATTTTATCTTCTTCAAGTTTAACCCCTCCATATAGACCCAATCGCATCTTCTTCTGTGGATGCATTTTTGCCTTCTAGACTTGCCTTACATATGTGGCACTGAAGCTCTACAGTCCTTCGGATCCACTCCTCTCTTGATGTCATTAAATATTATTTTTGAACTACTGCTTTTCATTTTAATAGTTCACAATAGTACACATTGCCATGGTATTTAATGTCTGCACTAATGACTAGTTTAAGCCACTGCAATTCACATGTTATATGTCGTATACAGAGAGTGTAGGCACTCAAGGCACTGTTTCCATGCTAGCTTTAAACCACTCCTCAGCTTTTCTTTCTACTTTCTGGAAACACTTGCTTTACCACTATCTACAAAGAAAAATATAAAAAAAATATTGTTGTTTTTATGCATTTGGCCACATTAGGCAGAGACTGGAGACCACATGTTTTGAGTCTAAGCTGTGCTTACAGATTTTGATTTGGAACTCATCAAGAATATGGTGTTCCCACCATCTTGTGGGATGGAGAGTATTGATGTCTCACTGAGTGACCATAGTCTGACATACCTCGGCCTGGTGTACTGGTGATTACCGATGTCATACAGAGTTACTCTGTTCTCTCACGTGTAGGTTTTGTGAGTGGCAAGTACTGATGCCACACCAACAACTGTGATCTATCATGCCGAGGATTTTATCCGGATATGTCTGATGCTTGAGTTTCTGAGCCTCCTCAGCTGGCCTGGGCTCTAAAATATTAGTTTAATATGTTTGTTGTGGTTGTCTAGAAGTTCTTCTGGCAGCAATAACAGTTTATAGTCCTTACATAAGTATGTCATATCTTGCTTTAATATGTAATGGAGTATAGTTCACTCACAAGAACCTATATTCCTCTGACTAAAGGATTCGGAAATATCAATACTGTGTGGTTGAACTCTCTCCTTACCTTTCCTGGATCAGAAATAAAAAAAAAAAATTCATGTGTAGATTTATATAAATGTGAACACATTATTCCTAATTTAGCCACTTGTATCAAATCACTTTTATTTTTTACAATGAAATTCACAACTAAATTAATCTGTGTTTGATTCAAATACAGAAATTTTTATTTAGAAAAACACAGTGAGATGGTCAAGCAGACTTGAATTGCAGAGATAGGCAAAGCTTAGCCATATTCTTAGAAGTAATTCTTAAACAGGAGAACTATCTAGTGGCTTGTGTAAATAAAAATAAAGAAATGTACTATGTTGAATAGTAGCTATCAAGAATAAAATATGAAATATGAAATAAAGCCTTCATGATACTGTTATGAAAGGAAAGATATTTTAAAAAGAAGAAAACTGTTAAAGTTTGAAAATCACTAGGCTCTGTCTGTTAAGAATCACTTCATCAATTATTCTCCTAATGTTATTCACTTCTCTGAAGACAAATTCATTCCAAGGTCAAGAGCACCTAGTTCTAAAATTTTCAAAAGCAACCTAGTAAGTATATTCCTATTGCTTTCAGATTCAGTTGTAGAATGCACTCTTGAAAGAGGATTGTTGTACAAAGAAGTGCAGATAAAAAGCCAGAGCTTATACTTTTGACTTGGGCCAAAAAAATTATTAACTGAAGCTACCATAATTTAGAAAACAGGAAATATGGATTGTACAGAAACAGAATGAGTTTTGTACAGAAACAGAATGAGTTAAGTGAGACCCCATGAGCCTGGAGTATTGCATGAAAAATATAATTTGTATAAGATGTTGAGAAGGCACAGTTTCTTCATAGGTAGGTTCTCATGGTAGTTTGTTTAAAAAAAAAATATAAAGATCCCTATATAACATCGTGAACTGAAGTTTTCTCCAAGGGAGGTAATGAAGAAACACGATTGTAAAAGGACAGTATGCTGTCAAGTGCAGAGACAGAGGATCCAGAGAGACCTCCAGGGATATGAAGAGGGTCCCTCAGGTACTTCAGCTTGGTTATCATTAAAATTTGTGGATGATTAAACTGGTGGTGAAGATGTTGGGAAAGAATCAGCCCAAATCAGACAAGATGCCTGAGGCCAGATGAGGATAAGATTAGCTCCTGTTTCCCAGACAGGCACAAAAATCCTCGTAAATCACAAAATGCTTAACAAAGTATTCAGCTAAGTATAGTCAGTGAGATGCATTATTCCCAAGCCAAACATACTTCAAGTGTTTTCATGTAGTGCTTTGAAGAAACACCAAAGTAAACAAACAAACAAACAACCAAAAATCCCCACAATCCTTTGCCAAGTCTAACTAATTTAATCAGTCACCAAAATAAAACACAATGCTCTAATTAACTTAATTTTATTATCTACTTATTAGTGTGTTATGTATGTGTGTTGGAATGTGTGTGGAGGTCAGAGAACAATTCGGGGGAGTCAGTTCTCCCCTTATACCCTTAAATTGGATCCAAGAATTGAACTCTGGTTATTAAGCTTCCTCAGCTGGCTAAGCCAGTAATGCTGTTGGTAAGAAAACATAATAACTTTCTGGGGAGATGGTTCAGTGATTAAAATCCTTCAGCAAAAGCACGAAGACTTGATTTCAGGTCCCTGAACCCATGTTAAAGACAGACTTCCCAGTGTTCCTTCAGGGAGAAGGGAGACATAGTCAGGCCCAGGAAGCCTACAGGCCAGGAAGGTGGCACAGACAGATGTAAATAAACTTATTTAAGCAACTTTCATTAAGTTAACAAAAAGATGCCATGGATGTAGCAGTAGGGCTTGTGGGAAAATAATGAGTGTCAGTGGGAAAGGGAGACAAGTGAGAAAGAGGAGAGAGGGGAAAAATGAGTAAATTCGTGGTATACATATATGGGGATAAAAATAATGAGTGCAAAATTTTAAAACAGTGTAAGACAAAGACATAGAGATTTGTTTTCTGATCTCCACATGTGTAGAATAGCTTGTGCACATGTACACACATGCATTACACACACACACTACACACATATAGAAATACCACATCACACACACAAACATACACAGAGAGAGAGAGATGAAAATTTGCCCAAAGACACAACCATCAACTTAAAACAAACAAACAAACCTGTAATGTATAAACTCAGCTCTATTCGAAGATGTATAACAGGATATGAAATAAACAATAAGGAGAACTTTACAAAATAAAATGAAATGTAGTTACTAGTATCCAGAGTAAAGATAATTATTTAAACTATAAAAATAAATAATGAGTCATTCATGGTGGTGCACATCTGTAATCCCAGCACTCGGGGAGGCAGAGGCAGGTGGATCTCTGTGAGTTTGAGGGCTGCCTGGTCTACAAAGGGAGTCCAGGATAGCCATGGACACAGAGAAACCCTGTCTCTAAACAAAGCAGAACAAAAAAAAACAAACTTAATTAATAAATGAAATTTTAAAAAAATGTCATAAGAGCTTCAAAGATCAATACATATAAAGACAAAGAGCCAAACCAAATAAGGAAATTGACTTCAAGAAAAAAAAAATATCAAGAAATTTGTGGTTAAATAAAAAGGTAAACAATATTCATACAAGGAAAATCTTTAAGGAAAAAACACTAAAACTGTAGTCACAGAACTCTTTTCAGAAAAAGGCTGTGGAAAATTGTATTTTAATTGTTAATTTTCCCGAAGCTTCTTTTTGGCACTTCCTTGCAAACGGTTACATTATCTACCATACTTGGCCTCTGTCGGCTCTTGCCCATGTCACTCCAGTCTAGATGTGACCAAAGCCTCAGACCAGAAGGCTCAGATGAAGAGAAGATACATTACATATATAAATGAAAAATGAGTTTACACTGTCAGCTGACAGTGATAAGGAATGAATTCCCAGTGTGTCTGGGAAGCAAGAATAGGGCATGATTTACAGAAATTACAAAAGTAAAGTTAGGGAATACACATTTACAACTGTGGCCCCAGTTACAACAGGGGTGTGAATCTTTCCCCTGAGACTAGGGGCTGAGGCCTTGGGGGCAGGCTATTTTGTTTCCTGCCCTAACATTCTGTAGAGGGAGCTGGTTATAGAAGAAGGAGCCATTTTTTAATCTTAGGCCTTAGGTGCCCATTATATTTACCCGAACACTAGCATCTTTGAATGATTTTGTTCTTCCTACTTCTGAGACAGTTACCAAATTCTGCTTTCACTTGCTACAATGAATTTAATGAGTATGCTTCTTAATAAGTCTCTTTGTTTTACATTTAAAGATAGTCTATAGTGCTGCCACTGCATTGTGATCTTTGTAGTTAAAGACTCAAAATATCAAAGTCAATCACTCATACTTATATTCTTGCAATTCTCCATAAATATGTTGTGGTTACATATAACCTCAGTACATTAAAATTTTTAAAAATGGAATAACAAATGTTCAAACATCAAATTAAAGATTTACACAAAATATGATTTTTCTCTCTTACTTGATTGTACTTCTGTCCAATAACTGTGGTATATACTGGTTTGTTACCTAAAACAGTGGTTGAAGGGTGAGCATAGTTCCATCACTCATTTTCATGCACAAGAAAGTCATAAAAATCTCTCAGTCCCTCATAAGGAAAACAATATCCTAAATCCGTATCTCGAAACTGCTTTTCTACTTTTTTTTTTCACCAATTAGATGCACTACATGCCATTAAACAGAGGAAACAGTACAAAGCATTTCCTTTCCTTTCCATTCATTCATGTTTGTGACTGTCACTGAAAAATCCCTTTATGCTTGCTGTGATTACAAAGTGTGGTCTGTAATTGGATTTTAATTGTCATGCAGCCATTTGTTTACAGAGGTGTCTCATGGCCTCTAGTGGTGCATTGCATGCGTGCATTTTGAAGCATAGACTTACATTTCCAACATAAAACACTGAATTCCAGCTGTCTGAGAGGATGGAGTTTTACAAAGTTCACATCGGGAAGCCCCTGGGATTTTTCTTACTTTCTTTCTTCCCATACGTATTCCAAGAAGTGGGAATATACCACTCCCTGTTAAGACTTAACAGAACAATTTGAGCGGTAAAAACATCCAGGAAGATCCAGGAAGAATTATATGCAGAGAGTGGGAGAAGTAGATTTCAAATACACAAAATAAACTATGGATATTTCTTAGTAACAGAAGAGCTGAAAACTGTGTCTAGAGTGTTAAATTTTCTGAGGAGCACTGAGGCGAGGTCTTCTTTTGACATCCAGAGTGTTATTAATAGTGTCATTTATGGCATCAACTCTTAATAAAACCACTACCTTCAAAAAGTCTCTTTAAAATTCTTTCAAACCTCCCTAACAGCTCTGCCAGCAGTCCATGATTGTTTAACCTTACGAAGGATGAGAAAATGACTGTTTCTCAGTGTAACAGAGTTAATAAAGGGAAGAGGCAAAGTTCAAACACATGAGTCTGATTTCAAAAGTCTCTTTTCAAGGCTCTGTTCATTTTCTCCTGATGCGACTGTGGAGTGCACATGTCCAAGTTGACCTGGATGCTTCCAGTTCTGTGGCATCTTCATCTGTAAGTCCTGTACTCCAGCCCAATACAGCTTTTTTTCTACCCAACCAAAACATTGTTTTTTTTTTTTTTTTTTTAGTCTACTCTCTCCTCTCATAAAGTATTGCTCTCCCATTTATCTTAATATTTCTCAAATAGTATTTTGGTACCTTATTCCTTCAGTAAAGCATGCTTCAATTCCCAAGAAACCAAGTCAATGTGTGATCAAAAAAAAAAAAAAAAAACCATGCTTATTAATTTTATTAACACAAGTATGATTGGCTAATTAGTCATAAAATTCTCTAAAATCAGTTTTCTTCAGCATTAATCACCCATTAATCCGTGATGTTATATACAATGAGCATTACATTACAGGTAGAAACCTAATGTCATGTATAATGCCCAATAAATAGCAAATGTTAATGAACATTTTTGTGGAATAAGACAATTATATTTGAAATAATCAAGTACACAAAGATTACCTGTTTTTTTTTTTTTTTCAATGAAAACATAAAACTAATCTAGTTCTAGATTGGATACTAACATTTTAGCTATAGTTTCTCTTTAAACGGCTACCTAGGTCTCTGACATCTTCAGTCTTAAAGCCAGACTCTTGGCCCACTGACATTTACATCTATTTTACTCTATCAAAAACTGAGTCCAAATTCCCATTTGTATATTATGCTAAACTCTTATTTAACAAACTTATTACTCAGTTTCTAATTTCCCAACTATAGTGTGGAATTGAAGTTACCAAATAGGAGCAGAATAATGTCTTAAGTCTTCTGCTTGGGCACAGACAGAAGAGACCTTTCCATATAATCTCTGCGGATTTCCTTGACAGGTAGAAGCAATTCCAACTGTGCTTTAGGGAAAAGTCTGTTTGCTAAAACATCAGCAGTGGGAGATTGTTCCGGCTCACTGGAATTCTATTATTTAGAGGATAATGCTTAGACCTAGAAAAACAAAGCTGGCTGAGTTTGAAATGTCACCATTCTAAACTAGCTGTAAACTGGATTCCATGGAGAGTACTTAGGCAAGTTTCGAAAATATGTAAAGATTCTCTCTCTCTCTCTCTCTTTCTGCCCCCTCTCTTTTTCTCCCTCTGTCAATTTTCCAAACATGAAGAGAAAAAGGTTACCTGACAATCATCACAATGATGTTTTTGAATAAAATTTGGAGACACAAAAAGAAGCAACTCATAAAGATTAAAAAAATGGCATTAAATATTTGAAGAAAATATTTATTTAAATATTTTATTTAAATCAAGGTTTGTTTCTAATGATTATTTTGCAGTACAAATTGTTCTTTCTCATTCAATTGAGGTTGTTGATCATCCCCCACATTTCCTGTGAAGAAAATGCTGAGCACTCTTAAAATTTTGTAAGAAAGAATTACTTCCCTCCATGTTTTCACTGGCACAATTAATATTTTCCTATATTAACTGAGAATAACTATTTCCCTGAAAACACTGGCTGATGTTATCAAAACACTAACCTTTGCTCTTTGTTTCAGTATGTTCCCACAATACACTGTGTTATTTGCTTTGTTGACATAAAGCAGTCAAGAATGTGACATTATATCACTTTCAATTAAGTATGAAAGAGTGACAGACAGAAACTCCAGGGAAGACACATTTTGACTTAGTGTCAATATAAAGCACCATGGTTCTTATTCTGTAAAAGATTAGATATGACATATAAAATCCCTGACACTTTAAAATCAAAGCTGGCATGAAATGTTTACAATATACATCTTCACACTGGTGACCAGCAGGCTCTGCTTTCCCTCTCTTGCTGTCACACTACTTAAGCCCAAATTGGAAAGCCAGACAATGAAGGTGATCACCCCAAATAACCTCATTATTGAAAGAAAATTCTCAAGTTCAAAATAACCAAATATTATTTAAAACCTTTATAATTATGTGGAATGCAGTTGTAATAACGTAGGCAACAAATAGTATAAGAAATCCATGTCTGGGGCTTAGAATAATGATGGCGAAGACTATGATGACAATGGCAAATGTGATTCTTTGAAGAGCCCAAATTCACTAAATATTTTTTTAAATGCATATCACAGTATACAATGTGACAAGTAAAGTCTGAAAACTTGACACTTAACAAGCACAGACCTGCACCACATATCAAACATGCAGACTGCTTCCTTTTCTTCAAACACCAACAAGGGTTTCATTTTATTTATTCATGCTAGATTCTGAATGCCCATTGGATGCTCAATGGGGCAAAACTTACCTAAAATTATTTAAAGTGTTATTTGAATTTTTTGCTATTTTGTGATTTGGAAATTCTTAGTCTGCAATTTTATATTTAGGTCTCACACCCACTTTATGTGATTTCTGTGAGTGTTGTGTCTACACATCTCTTTAGAAAGCTAGGTTAGAATACAGCAGATTTCTGTTTTTGGTTTTTTTTTTTTTTTTTTTTTTGTAGTTGTAGTTGTAGTTGTTAAGATAATATATTCTGGGGTTCTCAAGTTAATCAAAAGTTTTTGTTTTAGTTCATTATCAGGTCCATTGCTTTTAGCTGATGCAGGTCAGCAGCCCCTTGGCTGAGCAGCTGAGTAGTTCTCTGTATCTTGCTCTGCAGTCATGTATTCACAGTACCATAGTATGCAGGGCATTACTTCAGTCACAAGCCATGCCTGATACTTTACCTGTTCAACCTTACCCTCTTCTTTAGAGTCCTTAGGATGAAGCAATCAGTCTAGTATTTCCATTATGTTGTGTTTCCAGAATGTCATCTGCTTTGATTCATAAAGTGCATAGCTGCTCAGACTGTTTATATTCCCAAAGCAGCATGCACTTTTAAATCCCATTCATTTCTTAGATGGTTTTGTGGCACATTCCTTTCACAGCGTAATACATTATATGGATGCTCCAGGACCATGTGCATGCTTGGCACTCTAAACCCCCTTGAGCAAATCTGTCACCCTTGATCTGCATCTATGACAGAGGTAATTCTGGCCATACAGAATGAGTTAGGGTATTTTCCCTGTAATTCCATGGTTTCAAAGAGGTATTAAAACACTGACATATTTTAATATTAAATATTTAATATTTAATACATATTTCTTAAACATTTGGAAGGTACTATCAGTGCCTCTCTCTGCCTTACTTCTTTATTTGGAAGTCTCTTGTATATTGAAATAATTATTTTGTGTATATTGGCCTGTAACAGTCTATGCTCCTCAATATTTTTTTGACATGTCTTTCAAAGGCAGTCTCCATTTGAATGGTGACTGTATATCCACAGACATGGAGTTGTTCCTGTTTTCTCTCACTAGAATTTATTCTCTTGACTTAGTGTAATGACTGCCTTTCATTTGTTGAGTCTCCAGACTGGTTTCCCCTTTCATTGTTCAAGGCCCTGAAATTTGTCATTTGTTTTGATTATTGTAAACAAGAAATATTTGGTTTTATTTTGGAAGTTTTACTAGTGAACTCTTAGATTTTTTTAATTTCCCTTATAGACACTGTGCTTGTTATCATTTTTTATTTTTTGCTGTTTAGCTCAGCTCACTCTTCATACTCATGTTGCCCAGTGTGGAGCTTCCATTTTCTCCTGTTCTTTCCCAGCACATGAAATCAGCACTATTAACTTCCTGTCAGTCCTGCTTCTGTTTCCTTCCAAAAATCATGTTAAGAGACTGTAGAGAAGACTGAGCAGTTAAGAGCACTTTCCTCTCTTTCTGAGGACCCAGGCTTGATTTCCAACACCCAAGATGCTCATAACTGACTGTAATTTTAGCTCCACGTGTCTGATCCTTTAATCTGTAGGTGCAGGTAGGGGCACATACATACATACATCTAAGTAAAATAAATATTTTGATAATTGATCAGTAAAATTATAGTAAAGTGAAGACAGTTCGATAAAAAGGAAATAACTTGCTTGGCTAGTGCATCAATGACATTGTATAGGGAATTCAATAAATAGGGCCCAGATAACAGCCAATTAAAATTCACATTAGCGTAAAGAATGGCTTCTATCAGCTCTGTGTTGACAATGTGAAGGCCGTTTTCCTTTTTATTTTTTCCCTTCTTTTTCTTTTTCTTTAATTTTTAAATTTATTTATTTTTTTTAAATTTTTTAATTTAATTTTATTTTTTTCTTATCAGTTACATTTTATTAACTCTGTATCCCAGCCATGTCCCACTTCCTCATTCCCTCCCAATCCCACCTTCCCTCCCTTCTTTTTCTTTTGGGTTTTGAGACAGAGTTTCTCTGTATAGCCTTTGATGTCTTGAATTCACTTTGTAGACGAGATTGGGCTTGAACTTACAGAGATCTGCCTTCCTCTGTAGAACGCTTTATTCTTAATATTTTCCCTTTTGTTAGATATCAAAAGTCATATTTGTGCTCTCTTTCTCTCTCTCAAACACACGTATACAAACACACAGACACATAGACATACACTTTCATGTGACAAAATCCAAGTTTTTGTATACCCCATTCTGAAACACACTTAATTCTTTTTATTTTTATGGATGTTTTGTTGTTGTTACTGCTGCTGTTACTTTAATAATTAACTAATTAATTAATTATTACAATTTATTCACTTTGTATACCTGTTGTAGCCCCCTCCCTCATCTTCTCCCTGTCCCACCCTCCCTCCCTCATCTTCATCTATACTCTTCCTCTAGTTCACTGATAGGGGATGTCCTTCTCCTCTACTATTTGACCCTAGCCTATCAGGTCTCATCAAGTCTGGCTGCATCATCTTCCTTTGTGGCCTTACCAGGCTGACCCCCCCCAGGGGGAGGTGATCAAAGAACCTGCCACAAAGTCCATGTCAAAGACTACCTCTGTTCCCCTTACTAGAAAACTTACATGGAGAGTGAGCTGCCTATGGGCTACATCTGAGCAGAAGGTCTTGGTTCTCTTCATGAATGGTCCTTGATTGGCACATTTGTTTCTGCAGACCCCCTGGGCCCAGATATTTTGGCTCTGTTGTTCTCCTGTGGAGCTTCTATATGCTCCAGGTCTTTCTATTTCCCCCTTCTTCCATAAGATTCCCTGCACTATGCCCAAAGTTAGGTTATGAGCCTCAGCATCTGCTTTAATACCCTGCTGGTTAGAGTCTCTCAGAGGCCCTCTGTGGTAGGCTCCTGTCCTGTTCCCTGTCTTCTTCTGCTTCAATTGCCTATACTGTTTGCCCTTAAGAATGGTACTTAAGCATCTTCCCTAGGGTCCTCTTTGTTTCACTTCTTTAGAAATATAGATTTTAGTATGTTTATCATATATTATATGGCTAATATCCATTTATACGTAAGTATATACCACATGTGTCTTTCTGCTTCTGGGTTACCTCACTTAGGATAAAGACCATTGAAGATAAAGTTAAATCATAATTACAATAATGATGCTCAAACAAAAAGGAGAAAAGAGTCCAGGATAAAACAATCACAGACAAAAAAGTTATAAAGTATGCAAAAGGTCTTGGAAATATCATCAAAATGTAGCAGATATCAGTGAATATATTCACCTTTTAAAATGAAGATATTTTTAATCTTAAATATAAACAGAGTCAAGTAACCTAGACCCACGGGTGCTTAGAGAGATGGAAGCACCAACCAAGGAGCATGCATGGGCAGGACCTAGGCTCCCCTACATATATGTAACTAGTGGGCAGTTTGATCTTCTTGTGGATCCCCTAGTATGTGGAGCAGGTGCTATCTATGAGATGGTTACATTTGCTTGCTTTCAATCACTTCCCCTTAATGGGACTGCCTTGCCTGGCTTCAGAGGATGAGGATCAGCTCAGTCCTGATGTGACTTTATAAGCTGGAGTGGGTAGGTGGTGGGAACTCCCCTTTTCTGGAAAGAAGGGAAGGGGAGAGAGGGTGAAGATGGTGGGAGGGATGATGGGAGGGAGTGATTAACCAGGAGGAGAGGACAGAGGGAGATAATGTTAAGATATAAAGTAAATATATAAACTAAGACTCATAACTAAACCTTCGGCAGAGTGCAGGGAATCATAGGAAAGAAGGGGGAATTAGTATGATTTAGAAAGGACAGGAGCTCCACAAGGACCAAATATATCTGGGCACAAGGGTCTTTTCTGAGACTGATACTCCACCAAGGACCATGTATGGATAAAACCTAGAGCCTCTGCTCAGATGTAGCCCATGGCAGCTCAGTAACCAATTGGTTTTCCATAGTAAGGGGAACAGGGACTATTTCTGACAGGAACTCGATGGCAGGCTCTTTGACCTTCCCACCCCCCAAGGGAGAAGCAGTACTGCTAGGCCATAGAGGAGGACTTTGCAGCCAGTCCTGAAGATACTTGATAAGACAGGGTCAGATGAAAGGGGAGGAGATCCTCCCCTATCAGTGGACTTGGAAAGGGGCAGGGAGGAGATGTGGGAGGGATAGAGAGATTGGGAGGGAATGAGGGAGAGGGATACAGCTGAGATACAGAGTTAATAAAATGTAACTAATAATAAAAAATAAAAAATTAAAATAAATTAAAAATAAATTAGTAGTATGACATGTAAGAAGCAAATGTTTGTCATCAAGTCTAAAACATTTCAAGGAGCCCATAAAGGAATCCCTACTGTGCTATTTTTTTGTTTGGAGTTCTTAGTCCAGACAAAGTCTATCTTTATAGAACATTATTCAGATAGGATTGACTATGGAATGATTTTGGCAGGGCGGTAGATTCATGACTTTGAACACTTGTCCAAAAATACTGATGTGCGCATTAAAACTTACTACACATGAAATGAGCTTCAACTCACTGAGATATTTAAAAGAGGTGCATCAAATTTAAAGAGCATAATTTATGTTCCTGAATTCTGGCTGAGATAAGAATTATGCCAGAAAAATATGAATTACTTTTATCTAGATGATAGAGATTACAGATATACCAGTACAATGATAGAATAACTGATTTGTTTGTTATGCCTCATCAAGATACCATACTACACCCCATATATGGAATTCTTGTCAATTTATAAAAGGAAAGTATTTTCAACTCGATTGAGAGAACTAAAATAATGATCTTTCTAATGTTCACAGACTATCAGTTTATTGTGTTTCCAGTTCTAACAGGCCTTCTCTCAAGGTGATTTGAGTTTAGCAACCATGTCATTCTCTTTCTGCAAACACCAGTGGAGCATTTGTGCTTTGATTTCTTATTTGTTTGATTTATCTAAACTCTGACTTTTTATATCTCTTTCATTTCTTTTAATCAAACCATAAAATCCCCATATGGACAGTGATACTTCTCTTGATTATGTTTGTATTGGTCTTTTACTTTGCCTCCCCTCCCTCCACGAGCCCATTCATGAGCCCATTCCTAGATTGGGGGCGAGTCCACTGAAATTGCTCAGGGCATCTCCATTGGAAGAGAAGATGTGTGCTGCATCCGCCAGCACTCTTTCGAATTTTCCAGCTACTTCTCAACCTACATCAGTCAATGCACGTTTGTCTTTAAGAACACAGACTCTAGAAACGTATTTCCTTTTCAGAATCTAGATGACTACTCTCAACTTAAAACAAGTGGGTTTTGTTGTTGTTGTTGTTGGTGGTGGTGGTGGTGATTGAATATTTTTTTAGCTCCTGTCTTCTTGTCTTTGGATGGTTGGATAGATAAGAGATATAGATAAATAGATGGATGATAGATAAATTCAGATGAATAAATGACAGAGATAGATAGGTAGATAGATAATAGATAGATAGATAGATAGATAGATAGATAGATAGATAGATAGATACACAAATACATAGAAACATAGATAGATAAGCATAGTCATGTAAGTTACTTAGTAGAGTATTTAGAAAATGTTCTGGTAACTAGCAGAAGCTTTGTAAATTCTTAGTACTAATTTTTCAGTCTTCTAATTGTCTGTCTTCTGTCAACCAGTCCACATTTTACCTCTATAATTTCAGTGACTGTTTTATATTACTAATATTATGCTATATATACTATATATATTAATGCTTTTCAGTATAACCATTAACCACATGCTTAAATAATTAAACAAACCTTGAAATATTTTATACAGAAGTATACACATTAATATATTAGAAAGATTAATGACTTTTTTATAAACAAACTTATATCTGCAATTCTTACCATAAAATATAGTGGCGGACCTTTTATGTTTGAGGCCTCAATAGCATTGCTTTTCCATAGTGAATATATGACTGTAGTTAATGTTATGTCTTGGGATTTTCCAGGTTTTATAGCAATTAGATATTATTTGTAAACTTCTTATCTGAATCACAGTTGCAATTCTCTAACTCATTTTATTTAAACTGATGAGATTTTGTGCATTCGAGGTAGTCTGGCCATAGAAGGTTTTAACATTGTTATTTTCTTCCTATTTCTCTTTCAGCTATTGCTCTCTTAGTTACATTTTTTTTTTAAATTTAATCATGGAACAGAGAACAACATCTATATTACAGTATATTCTACTATACCTTCAAATTCTTAACGTTTCTGAGGAAATAATATTTCCGTTTATCCTCTTAGTTTATTAGTCCCAGAAACAATTTTCACTGCATGTCAAGACTGACATTCAACCAAGATCCATATATGGATATAACCTAGAACCTCTGCTCAGATGTAGCCTGTGGTAGCTCAGTAACCAATTGGTTTCCCATAGTGAGGGGAACAAGGACTATTCCTAACAGGAACTCAATGACTGGCTCTTTGACCTTCCCACCCCCGAATGGAGGAACAGTCTTGTTAGGTCACAGAGGAGGGCTTTGCAGCCAGTCCTGAAGATACCTGATAAAACAGGATCGGATGAATGGGAGGAGGTCCCCCCCTATCAGTGGACTTGGAAAGGAGCATGGTGGAGATGAGGGAGGGAGGGTGGGATTGGGAGGGAATGAGGGAGCGGGACATAGCTGGGATACAGATTTAATAAAATGTAACTGATGAGAAAAAAATAAAATTAAATATTAAAAAAAAGAAAAAAAAGAATGAGAACAGTGAAAAAATATATTTATATAAAGTGATAATAGCAGAATTTTAGAACAGAAATTTTAGCATTCAGGTATTTAACCCATCATATTTGTATTACAAGTGAATGTAGCAAGACTTCTCAGCTGATCACAGTTCACATTTCTTAATTGTTAAGTAGTGAGTATAAGAATCTAGGCTCAACTTTTTTCTTTAGACACACTCTCACCAAATATCCCAGATTGCTTCAATATTTCTGTTTTTTTTTAGGCTGGATTCAAACGTGAATTTCCTGCTTAGATTTCTAATTCACTGGAATTAGAGAAGAATGCCACCACACGTGTCCTCATGGTTCTCTTTCATATATGAATATTATTTGCAAATAATTCTGTTTGAAATTATCTTACTTCTAGTTGTAAAAAATGAAAACTGTCTAACCACTTTATAATTTCATTATTATATTTTTTCAGTTAAATTAATATCACACATTTCTGTCAGATGTGGTAGTGAACATCTTTAATCTCAGCATTCAGGAAGCAGAGGCAGAGCTGATCTCTGTGAGTTTGAGGCCAGCCTGGTCTACAAAGCGAGTCCAGGACAGCTAGGGCTCTCTTACATAGAGCAACCCTGCCTCGAAAGACTCTACCTAATAGTGGATCAAAGCAAATACAGATACTCATAACCAAACCTTCGGCAGAGGGCAGGGAATCATAGGAAAGAAGGGGGAGTTAGTATGACCTGGAGAGGATATGGGGCTCCACAAGGATCAAATCTATTTGGGCACAGGGGTGCTTTTATGAGACTGTTTCTCCAACCAAGGACTATGTATGGATGTAACCTAGAACCCCTGCTCAGATGTAGCCCATGTTAGCTCAGTATCCAAGTGGGTACCCTAGTAAGGGGAACAGGGAATATTCTGACATGAACTCAATGGCAGGCTCTTTGACCTCCCCACCCCCCAAGGGAGAAGCATCCCTGCTAGGCCACAGAGGAGGACTTTGCAGCCAATCCTGAAGATACCTGATAAATCAGGGTCAGATGAAAGGGGAGGAGGTCCTCCCCTATCAGTGGACTTGGAAAGGGGCAGGGAGGAGATGAGAGAGGGAGGGTAGGATTGGAGGGAATGAGGGAGTGGGATACAGCTGGGATACAAAGTTAATAAACTGTAACTAATACTAAAAATTTAAAAAAAAAACAAAAAACAATCAAGGAAACAAAAAATTGCACATTTCTTCCTTATACTTTCTTCTATCCAGACCTTGCTTTTTACTTCACCCCTTTGCTCCCTCTCAAATTCATGGTCTCTCTTTCTTTAACAGTTATTGTTACACATATATTTAAATGTGTAAATAGTCTATTGGATGTGTTTAGTGATGCTCGAATATATTTGATTTTAAGGCTGACCACTTGGGATTTGATAACCAACTAAGGGGTCATCCCTAAGGGTCATCTCTCTCTCTTTCTCTCTCTTCTTCTCTCTCTCTCTCACCAGCCCTTAGTTGCTTGCAGTTGCTTAATTAAAGAGTTAGTCTCTGTGAGACTTGCCTCTTTCAAAATAGCATGTCTAATTTCTTTGATATTATTGGAAACAATCAAAGCTTCAATATGCTTTCTTTTGTTATAACTAGTACCAGGGGATTTATTAAAAATGGTACTCAGTCCTCTTTTTGTCCATATTTAATATCATATTTCTGTTTTGGTTAATATTGCTTACACAATGGGCCATCTCATAAACGACATAATACTATCTGCAGCATTTTTAGACACAATTACTCTCGTGAATGCTAAATCTTAGGACACAACATGGATACTGAGATAAATCGTACATGTATAGAAGTATCCATTATTCTACATAACACACATATGAAGTCGTGTGCCGTTTAATAATTGAAATACATTCCGAGAAGCGTACTTACCTTGGACATTGTTGTCATGCAAATACCCCTGGGTGGTATACCCAGGGCTTCTTAGGTTTATTCCTCCTACTCTACAGGTTACTGCCATGAAGACTGGTGGCAAGCATAACACAGTGGGGCCAGTGTAAGCAAATGCATGCAAGCATTGAATATATGGCATCAACGTCGTAACAGGACAAAATGGTGCCCCTGAATAGGTCAGTGACTCTGAATGTAGCTTAAGAATCTGGAACTTTCCTGGAAATGCTGCTGGGTTCGTCAGTGAGGGAGTAATGATAGAAGAGGAAAGCCCGAGTCACTACTGTGCACTGAAGACATAAACACTGCATATTTAGGCTGCCTTAAAATTATTTTTTGAAATTATTTTAACTGCATTATTAGCGTTTAGCTTTAGTTTGGGGTAGACTCTTCCTTGCGTAACTATACACAGTCCTCTTTACTTCAAGTTTTCAAAACAAAAAATCTTCCAATGTTTCTGTTTTGAGGATCTCACAGATGTGTAATTGTTTTGATTACACCCATCACTACTTTCTATATCCAACTCCTCTTGGATCACCCCACACCTTGCCACCTAACATGCTATACTTTTTTAACCCGTTGAGTCTTAGCAAATCTTAGTCTTTGTAAATCTTAGCTTGAAAGAAACAATGTGGTGTTGTTGAAAATAAAAATGATGTTGGGTTATATAAAGTTTATTATTTGCCCAATAATTATTTTGGTGGTATTAGTTAACCTGCCATCATAAATAACAAGACACAGACACCTGTTAGATTTAAAAAAATTGCCTTATTTAACTTGGGCTGAGAAGATATTTTACCTAAGCTATCTCAGTAACTTCTTTATCCACCTCCCAGCTTTCATCCAATGATATTCTCCTTAAACATCCTTATCGGGCTATCTTCCATCAATAGTCTTATAAACGTTTGCTGTATTCTTCATCTGGGTCTTTCCATGCTATTATTGGAGTTCTTCCCTCTGGCTTACGAAGTTTCTTCTCAATGCTAACCCACCTTCCTCCTTGCTTCCTATGTGTCATTCTGCTTCCTATGATTCTCCTGTCCTCAAAGCCCAGAAACCTTAACCACACCTACCCATTCTGCTCTGCCCAGGTTTTAGGCCTTTTAATCAACCAATCAGTAATAATGTCTTAGGCAGTTTTACACAACAAAGATAGTGCGGTAGCTAGATCTTGAGGGCTGGTAACTAGAATCAAAATACAAGCATCAGACCAACCCCCAACATATGCAGCCATAAGAAAATACTGCTACAGAGGGCCTCTGAAAGCCTCTGCAGTATAGACTGTCAAAGCAGATGCTGAGCCTGATGGCCAACTGATGGGCAGAGTGAATGGAATTTTATGTAAGAAGTGGGAAATAGTAAGAGCTGGAGGGAACGGGAACTCCACAAGCAGAGCAACAGAACAAGATAATTTGAACACAGGGAACTTCCCAGAGAC
>NW_026592732.1:8926883-9010434 GCF_907164565.1 Psammomys obesus
AAAGTGGGTTACATAGTAATGGGAAGAGGGACTGCCTCTGACATAATCTGATTGGCCTGCTCGTTGATCACTTCCCCCTGAGGGGGGAGCAGCCTTACCAGGCCACAGTAGAGGACAATGCAGCCACTTTTGATGAGAACTGATAGACTAAGATCAGAAAGGAGAACCTCCCCTATCAGTGGACTTGGGGAGTGGCATGCATGCAGAAAGGGGAGGGAGGGTGGGATCGGCAGGGGAGGAGGGAGGGGCTTATGGGGGAATACAAAATGAATAAAGTGTAATTAATAAAAAAATTAAAAAAATAAAAATAAAAATAAAAATAAAAATACAAGCTTTCAAGAAAAAAAAGAAAATACTTTATATCTTTATTCTATTATTATACATTACTTTTCTATATTTAGCCATCTTACCCCAGCATCTGTCTCGATCCACTAATGGGTGAAGCCTTGCAGATGACAGGAATGATAAGCACCTGTCTGCAAGCATAGTACAGCATCATTAATAGTGTCAGGACCTGGCTCTCTACCATGCAGTCGGTCTCAGGTTGGCCCAATAATTGGTTGGACCTTCTCTCAATCTCTGCTCCTTGTTTATCCCTGCCATTCTTGCAGGCAGGGTCATTTTTGGATTGAAGGTTTTGTGAGTGGGTTGTTGTTCCCCTTCTGCCACTAGTTCTGCCTGGCTAGGATGGGATCACTTCAGTCTCCATATCCCCTTGTTAGGAGTCTCAGCTAGTTTCACACCCATATCCTCTCTGGATTCTAACCTGTCACAGGCCTCCAGCTTTTCAAAGAAAGCCCCCCCCCCCCTCAGTTTTCCTTTCTGTAGCCACCCCTCTCACCTCCCAGTACCATTCTCCCCACATCTGATCCTCACTCTTGTTCCCTCACCGTTTCATCTCCTGCTCAGTTCCCTCTCTTCAACCACTCTGTTGTGTATTCTGTTTTTCCTTCTTGGTGACATTCTGGCACCCTACCTTGTGCCCTCCTTGTTACTTAGCTTCTTTGAGTCTTTGGCTTGTAGTGTGGTTATCCCATACTATAAGTCTAATATCCATTTATAAGTGAGTACATACCGTGTGTATCTTTCTGGTTCTGGGTTACCTCATTCAGGATGATATTTCTAAGATTGGTGGGTGCATTCAGACTGATATCCATCTCTGTTTTGCACAGATATTTGAATTTCTCTTAGAGAGTTCCAGTGTTGCTTATAGTCCTCTGTATATGTCACTCATGTCCAAGGCTCCAGCAAGGGTTAAATATTGCCAATACCATAGTCATTTGATAATATTTACTGAGTAAATAGATAAAAGATAAATATCATAAAGTAACTATGATATTAAGTGAAATGAACATTTATTCAGTGGAGCATATTGATAATTTTATGTTTAGCATTTCATTTTATTCTCATAGCATGAAACAGCTTTTATAGTGCTAAGAGGTAAGCTGTTTGGAGGTGCTGAACCTTAAGAGAACTACTTTACAGTCCTTTGTCTTCATGTCCATGGTTTGTACATTTTTGGTTTGGATGTTAGAGATATTTTTCCTATCACCTCTATACTATCTATTTATCCACCAACTATAAACCAAGAATGAAAATATACTTTTAAAACAATAAAAAAATTAATGTATATATTCTTATATATCATTATTATTCACTCACCTTTGTACATCCTCTTTTTATCATGTGAGTGATTGTATTATTTCATAGTGGCAGTGGAGGAGAGTGGCTACATAAGCCACATAGAAGCATTGTTTTGATGGCACACGTTTAATGACTTTCTAACCTACTCACATACAAAAACAATGGGACTGAGTCAAAATACAAACCATCTATTTGGAACGTAACAGTAAGATGCAGAGGAACTGAGATTTGGTTCTATTTTACTTTCAAGATGAATAATCCATTACATTTGTACATAAAATAAAAAGTTGTTAGTTCATGTTATCTGTAGAACTTTCCTGAATGGAAGGACATGAAAAAATAAAATAGATAAATCAAAGATGGTGGTTTGTCTACACTGCTGTCCATTCATCTGTATTGATACGATTGGGGATGTCCTGCATTGCCAGTGACATTGAATGCTGGGTTTCCAGTGGGTGGCATTGAATGATTTGGTTTTAACTATTACAGTCTCGCTTCATTCCTATTTCCACTCTCTGTTTCTTGCTGTGTTTGGGGATGTGACTTCTCAGATTCTGTCCCTGCTACCCTGCCTGCCACTTGCCACTCTGCCTCTTCAATAGAATGGACTCTCATACATCTGGAGCAGTAAATCAAAATAAACTTTTCTAAAAGTTGTCTTGATCAAAGTAGTTTATCACAGCAACAGAAAATTAATGAACAATCATCTAAGATCTCAAATCAGTGATGGATTTGATGGTGTGAGTGAGGCAATGAGTGAAATGCTTTGTCCTTATTTTTTTCTAACTTCTTTTCTATTTAAATTTTTTCATGTAATATATTTTGATTACATTATTTTCCCTTTCCAGACTTCCCCCAGATCTTCTTTATCACCTAACTTCATGTTCTCCCTTTTTCCCTCTCTATCTCTCTCTCCAAAAAAACTGAATATAGAAAGAAATGAACAAAAATTCCAAAAACTAAACAAAAAGAAACAAAATATCCATCAAAACCGTGGAGTATGTTTTGTACAGGCCTGCTCAGAAGTATAAAGCTGACACTCCATTGCAAAAAGTGGATTTTCCCTTTCCCAGAAGATTTCAATTGCACATAATTTCTTGGTTTGGGTAGGATTTTCTGTCCACTTCTACTTCTCAATGCTTGTATTTTGGTTGGTTTGAACCTGGGCAGATCTTATATGAACTGTAAAAGCTCAACAATGGTCATTATGAAGGTTCAGATTTTAAGAACAGATTGATAGTTTACTTCAGAAGGAGATACAATAGATAGAATGTTAGCACCGTGAAGGGTTAAAGAATTGAAAGGACCTGATGTGAAATATAGCAGAGCACGCATGTTATTTTACCTTCTTTAATACCAGCACCATCTTACCCCATGTCTGTTCTCTTGATTATCTTTTTTAGGTGTATAGATTTCATTATGTTTGTCATATCCTATAGGTCTATATAAGTGAGTATATACCGTGTTTGTCTTTCTCCTTCTGGGATATTTCACTCAGAATGATCTTTTCTAGATCCCACCATTTGCCTGCAAATTTCATGATTTCCTCCTTTTTGATTGCTGAGTAGTATTCCATTGTATAAAAATACCACAATTTCTGTACCCATTCTTCCATTGACGGACATCTAGGTTGTTTCCAGGGTCTGGCTATTACAAACAAAGCTGCTATAAACATGGTTGAGCAAGTATCCCTCTTGTGTACTTGAGCAAAGTTTGGATATACCTAGCAGTGGTATATCTGGGTCTTGAGGAAGCACTATTCCTAATTGTTTGAGAAAGCGCCAGATAGATTTCCAGAGTGGTTGTACCAGTTTACATTCCCACCAGCACGAAAGACAGATGGGATGTGTATTGAACGTATGACAGGAGTCTACTGAGCACATCTGAAAGACTCTAACTAGCAGTGTTTTCAAAGCAGATACAAAGACTCATGACCAAACCTTCAGCAGAGTACAGGGAATCATATGAAAGAAGGGGAGTTAGTATGATGGGGAAGGGATAGGAGCTCCACAAGGACCAAATATATCTTGGCACAGGGTCTTTCCAGAGACTGACATTCAACCAAGGACCATGTATGGATATAACCTAGAACCTCTGCTCAGATGTAGCCTGTGGTAGCTCAGTAACCAATTGGTTTCCCATATTGAGAGGAACAAGGACTATTTCTTACAGGAACTCAATAACTGGCTTTTTGACCTCCCCACCCCCCAAGGGAGGAGCAGTCCTGTTAGGCCACAGAGGAGGGCTTTGCAGCCAGTCTGAAGATACCTGATAAAACAGGATCGGATGAATGGGGAGGAGGTCCCCCCCTATCAGTGGACTTGGAAAGGAACATGGTGGAAATGAGGGAGGGAGGGTGGGATTGGGAGGGAATGAGAGAGCGGGATACGGCTGGGATACAGAGTTAATAAAATGTAACTGATAAGAAAAAAATAAAATTAAAAAAAAATACCAGCACCATGCATAAGACTGAGAAAAATACTGCTGCCACCTAAAGGTATGGAGTAATAGTGAGGGGTTGATTTTGTTTTGTCAGTTGTAGCAAAGGCATGATTTTGAGTCTGGTGCTGATGGTGAGGGAAGCACTGCCTGTGGGGCTGAAGAGAATGATGGAATGCTCCCTGCATCCTGTCTAATATTGCTACTACCTAAACTGCTCTAAAATATCAGCTTGTATGTTTTATTCTTTGTTTGTGTGTTTGTACAGAGTCTGATGTAGCTGAGGCTTATCTTGAACTCCTGATCCTCAACTATGCATCTCCCAGGGGTTAGGATTTGATTGTGTCCATCATTATGCCCAGTTCCTGCAGTGAAAAGAATCAAACCCAGGTCATCACACATTCAGGAAAAGGATTTGTGAACTGTGCTACATCCTGCTCCTTAGAGTTTGTACTTTAAAACCTGGAAAATGCCATGACCAAGATAGCTTTATGGTTTTTCGTCCTGGGCTAGGTATTTATAACCTGATTTGTTTTGAAAATCAAAAGTATTGGAGATTTGAAATGATTCCATTAATATAATCAATAATTACTGTACATGATTAGATGAGACCATGTAGAAATATAGAAGCGTATTTAGGGCTGAGAAGATGGCCTAGTTGAAAAGCATTTGGCATTCAACATGAGGACCTAAGTTAAATCACTGTAACTTACACAGAAACTAGGCACACCGTGGCTGAAGAGATGGCTCTATGATTCAGAGCACTTGTTGCTTTTATAGAAGATTTAGGTTCAATTCGCAGCACCCAAGGGGATGCTCACAGCCAGCTGCAGGCAATCCAACATCCTCTTCTGGCTTCCTAGGTCAATAGGCATGCGCATGGTGCCAATATATATAGGCTGGTAGAATGCTTACGCGTATAAATGAATATAAAGAAATCTTAAACTGTAACTGATTTTATTTCCTCAGATGAGGAGATGAGATTAATGCTGTTCCCAAGCCTTCCTACCGCCTTCTGTACTCTCACTAGCTGGTTCAATTCAGCTATTCTGGCCCCAACTCCTTGAAGGCTAACTGCTTAAAATTTGCTTCTTTTGGCTTCTGATGGAATTGCTCTGCCTGGCCTCAAACTAATTCTGGCAATATGTTTTAGTCTTTTCGCTCCTTATCATTCTCTGCTTTTTCTGTCTTCACCTGCGTCTAGCTTGTTCTCTCTGCAACATGTCTCTGTAAAACTGTACCATGAAGAAAACAATTCTCTTTTCTCTCCCTCATTGCTTTTCCCTCTTTCCTGTAATGTTCTCCTGAGAGTTAAGCGTATCTTATTTCTGATTCATTTTGTCAAATCTTTCTCTGATCTGTCACTTTGTATATCCCTCAATTAGATGTCACATTCAAACATAGCTGCTTCATTCTATAAATGAATCTTACTTTTATTGTTTGAGAATAAATGTTTGTACTAAGAGTGTGTCTGTATTCAGGCAAGATCACAGACCTAAAAGGACTTTGGATGTGTTCCCTAGCCAAAATAGCCATGTTCCTGGGTTAAAATTCCTCTACATTAAACAAACAAAAAAAATATGAATAAACCAATCTAAAATGTAGACAGTGTGCCTGTAATCCCAGACCTGGGGAGCCAGAGACAGGGAGATTATTTGAACCCAGTGTTCAGCCAGTTTAAGTGGCTATGTGACATGATGCCGAATTCTCTCTATAAAGAAAGTGGATATTGAGATTGACATCTGGAATGCTCACACCTGTGCATGAAGCTATATCCACACAATCATCATCACACACATATATGTTGCACATGCAAAACTATGTAGATACAAGATAGCAGTAATATGTGAGCTTCCCCATGCATCATACACAGAACCTGCTAGCAGACAGCTGTGTTCTCAATGCCTGTGGTAAAGCCATGAATTATGACAACTTTAATTTTCAATTGAAAAATAGTTACATTATTTGAATCTAGAGTACACATCCATTTTTTCTGTGTTTCTTATCCATTTAGTTTTGACCATAATTTTCACATCTACATAAGCCTTCGAAATTTAGCAAAACAAGTTTGAAAATTGATGAGACCTGACTGGAAACAGATTATTGAGGAAAAAAACACTCTGCTTTTTCAATAATTTAATGTAAAATTGAAAAATATTATTGCATATTAAAGCAGCATCAGACATTTCTCATCCCTTTGACTCTTTCAATGCTATAATTTATTTCATATCTATGATGCCACAAATGATAATCACATACAGAGTCCAAAGCTTATGAAAAAGATAGAAATGAATAAAATTTATAAAGCTTCTATTTGGAAATAGACTCATTGGAAGTAATTGTGAAAGGAAAGATGGTTCACTTAATAACATACATTCAAATCCATCTGAACTTTAAAGCATAAGGTTTACACATCTGCACAGCCCTGCATAATGGCTATTTCTAAAAAATAATTCAGATATATTGGGAAACAGCATCTATAATTTTATTCTATGTGGCACTATGAATGTGCATGCTCAATAAATATTTGTTGACAATATTTCTGCAATGACATAATATTTTCTATATTCTGCAGGACAATTAGCCTGCTGTTCTCCATTTACAAATAAATGTTCTCAGTTGGGCACTGAGGTTGACAGGCTTACTGTTTAGAAATGATTTCTGACTGCTCTATAGCCAATGAAGCCAGCCAATAATTTCTACAATAAAACAAATTGATACATAATAATTTTCTTATTTATGCTTATATGTTGTTATAAATAATAAAATTGTTTTCAAAAATAAACAAGGAAAATGTTTTTTGTAACATCTGCATTAATTTTTTTTCTTCCAAATTGATTTGCATACACATATTTAAGAGTTAACGATCAGAACACAGTTTGAGGGCAATAATCAATTGTATTATCAAGGCAATATGTCTTTCTCTTTTGTTATGGTAATTGCTCAGTTTTGCTGTAATGTCAAAAGCGCTTTCTGAGTAAACAGCACTGAAAGCATCAGTGATAACCGAAACATTTTACGATTTGTTTTGTCATCCCTTGTAGAAATATTTCAACACTTTCATTCTGGTAAGTGAAAACTGACAGGTCTTAGGCTTCGGAGGATCTTTGCATACAGAGTGCATCTTTATTAGGGAGTGTGCACCATAACTCAACCCTTGTATTTTCTCCCCTGAATTCATTTCCTGAGTTGAATTGTTTATTGAATACTTAATTGTGCCGTGTCCATGCTAAGTATTATGTAAATATGAAGACTACTTTCTTTTTTCTCTAAAAGCTCATATAAGAAGTGAAGTAATAAAATTTGTAAATGTCGCAATAGCCATGTAAAGCATATACAGAGAATGAATGAATTACAATGAATGATGAGCAAAATGTCTGATTTTTAAAATCTTTCTCACAACCTCTGATTTCCTGATATCAGCGTCCCAGGAACAACAACAACAAAATAAACCCCAAAAAACAAAAACAGGTTTTCTAGAACTGTAGTTACATAGTCATGAACAGGTAACACAGGCAAAAAAAAAAAAAAAAATTAAATTCCACGTATCTATCCATTTGTCCTTTCAATATTCCTTTTTTTAAAAACTCTTAAATGAAGCTGTATGTATTAAATTTGGGAGAATAACCATATGCTGTCTCTTACCTATTACTTCAGAATTCTAAGTTTTAGACATGAACAAATTTGCTCCAGATATGATTTTCAAGCATTGCTTTTTTGTGATGACATGTATAGAACCAAGAGCTTTGAACATTTGGCTAAAGGTTTGCCCCTGACCTTAGAACTTTTTATTTTTAACTTTTTAATGTTTTAATATTAATTGCAGTTTATTCACTTTGTATCCCAGCTGTAGCTCCCTCCTTCCTTCCCTCCCAATCCCACCCTTCCTCTCTTATCTCTTACCATTCCCTTCTCTAAGTCCACTGAGAGGGAAGTTCATCCTCCCCTTCTATCTGATCCTAGTCTATCAGGTCTCATCAAGACTGGTTGCATTATCTTCCACTCAGAGGGATGTGATCAAAGAACCAGCCACTGAGTTCATATCAAACAAAGCCCTGTTCCCCTTACTAGGAAACCCACTTGGATACTGGATTGCCATGGATTACAACTGTGCAGGGGTTCTAGCTTATTTCCATGAATGGTCCTTCGTTGGAGTATCAGTCTCAGAAAAGACCCCTGTACCCAGATTTCTTGGTTCTGTTGTTCTCCTTGTGGAGCTACTGTCCCTTCCAGGTCTTTCTATTTCTCCTTTATTTCCTAAGATTCCCTGCACTCTACACAAAGTTTGGCTATAAGTCCCAGCATCTGCTTTGATGCCCTGCAGGGTAGAGTCTTTCAGAGGCCCTCTGTAGTAGGCTCCTGTCCTGTTCCTTGTTTTCACCCTCTTCCAATGTTCAACCCGTTTGCTTTTCTGAATGAGAACTGATCATCTTAAAAGGCTCCTCCAAACAATCATTAGGACTTACTTCAAAAGTCTATATTCAACAAAATTTGAAAATCTAAATGAAATGGACAATTTTCTTGATCGATTTGACTTACCAAAGCTGAATCATGACCAGGTAAATCAATTAAATAGTCCTATATTCTCCAAAGAAATAGAAGCAGTCATCAAAAGTCTCCCATCCAAAAAAAGCCCAGGACCAGATGGCTTCAGCGCAGAATTCTACCAGACCTTCAAAGAAGAGCTAACTCCAATTCTCTTCAAACTATTCCACAAAATAGAAACAGAAGGAACATTACCAAACTCATTCTATGAAGCCACAATCACCTTGGTACCTAAACCTCACAAAGACTCAACAAAGAAAGAGAATTTCAGGCCAATCTCCCTTATGAACATTGATGCAAAAATACTTAACAAAATACTTGCAAACCGAATCCAAGAACACATCAAAGATATTATCCACTATGACCAAGTAGGCTTCATCCCAGGTATGCAGGGGTGGTTCAATATACGGAAATCCATCAATGTGATCCACCATATTAACAAACTGAAAGAAAAAAAAAACACATGATAATCTCCCTAGTTGCTGAAAAAGCATTTAACAAAATCCAACATCCATTCATGTTTAAAGTACTGGAGAGATCAGGGATACAAGGCACATATCTAAACATAGTAAAGGCGATAGCCAACATCAAACTGAATGGAGAGAAACTTAAAGCAATCCCACTGAAATCAGGGACAAGACAAGGCTGCCCACTGTTTCCATATCTCTTCAACATAGTGCTGGAAGTCCTTGCTAGAGCAATAAGACAGTTGAAGGAGATCAAGGGGATACAGATGGGAAAGGAAGAAGTCAAATTATCACTATTTGCAGATGATATGATAGTATACATGAGTGACCCCAAAAACTCTACCAGGGAACTCCTACAGCTGATAAACACCTTCGGCAAAGTGGCCGGATACAAAATTAACTCAAAAAAATCAGTAGCACTCCTGTATACAAAAGACAAAAGGGCTGAGAAAGAAATTAGAGAAACAACACCATTCACAATAGCCACAAAAGACATAAAGTACCTTGGTGTAACCCTAACCAAGCAAGTCAAAGACTTGTATGAAAAAAATTTCAAGTCTCTGAAGAAAGAATTAGAGGAAGATATGAGAAGATAGAAAGATCTCCCATGCTCATGGCTTGGCAGGATTAACATAGTAAAAATGGCCATCTTACCAAAAGCAATCTACAGATTTAATGCAATTCCCATCAAATTGCCAACACAATTCTTTACAGACCTGGAAAGAAAAATTCTCAACTTCGTATGGAATAACAAGAAACCGAGAATTGCTAAAACAATCCTCTACAATAAAAGATCTTCTGGAGGTATCTCCATCCCGGATCTCAAGCTGTACTATAGAGCAACAGTTATAAAAACTGCATGGTACTGGCATAGAAACAGAATGGTGGATCAATGGAATCGAACAGAAGCCCCAGAAATAAACCCACACACTTACGGACACCTGATTTTTGACAAAGATGCCAAAACCATACAATGGAAAAAAGATAGCATCTTCAACAAATGGTGCTGGTCCAACTGGATGTCTACATGTAGAAAAATGAAAATAGATCCATACTTATCACCCTGCACAAAACTGAAGTCCAAGTGGATCAAAGACCTCAACATAAAACCAGACACATTAAATCGGCTAGAAAAAAAAGTGGGGAATACCCTAGAACTCATTGGTACAGGAGAAAACTTCCTGAACAGAACACCAACAGCACAGGCTCTAAGAGCAACAATCAATAAATGGGACCTCATGAAATTGAAAAGCTTCTGTAAAGCAAAGGACACTGTCATCAAAACAAAGCGACTGCCTACAGATTGGGAAAGAATAATCACCAACCCTTTATCTGACAGAGGACTCATATCCAATATATATAAAGAACTAAACAAGCTGAAAAGCAATAAACCAAGTAATCCACTTAAAAAATGGGGAACAGGGCTAAAGAGAGAATTCTCTGTAGAGGAATATCGAATGGCAGAGAAGCACTTAAAGAAATGCTCAAAGTCATTAGCCATTAGGGAAATGCAAATCAAAACAACCCTGAGATTTCACCTTACACCCATCAGAATGGCCAAGATGAAAAACTCAAGGGACAACACATGCTGGAGAGGTTGTGGAGAAAGGGGAAGCCTTCTCCACTGCTGGTAGGAATGTAAACTTGTACAACCACTCTGGAAAGCAATCTGGCACTTTCTCAGACAACTAGGAATAGCGCTTCCTCAAGATCCAGCCATACCACTCCTAGGCATATACCTAAAAGAGGCTCAAGTACACAAAAAGGACATTTGCTCAACCATGTTTGTAGCAGCTTTATTTGTAATAGTCAGAAGCTGGAAACAACCCAGATGCCCCTCAACTGAAGAATGGATGCAGAAACTGTGGTACATCTATACAATGGAGTATTACTCAGCAATGAAAAATAAAGAAATCATGAAATTTGCAGGTAAATGGTGGGACCTGGAAAGGATCATCCTGAGTGAGTTGTCCCAGAAGCAAAAAGACACACATGGTATATACTCCCTCATATAAACATACAACATAGAATAAACCCACTAAAATCTGTACATCTAAACATACTAAGCAAAAGAGAGGACCCTAACTAAAATGTTCAATCCCCATCCTGAAAGGCAAAGAGGATGGACATCAGAAGAAAAAGAAAATAGGAAACAACCTCGGAGCCTGCTACAGAGGGCCTCTGAAAGCCAGAAGAAAACAGGAAACAACCTTGAAACCTGCCACAGAGGGCCTCTGAAAGCTTCTGCAGTATAGACTGTCAAAGCAGATGCTGAGCCTGATGGCCAACTGATGGGCAGAGTGAATGGAATTTTATGTAAGAAGTGGGAAATAGTAAGAGCTGGAGGGGATGGGAACTCCACAAGGAGAGCAACAGAACAAGATAATTTGAACACAGGGAACTTCCCAGAGACTCATACTCCAACCAAGGACTATTCGTGGAGATGACCTGGAACCCCTGCACAGGTGTAGCCCATGGCAGTTCAGTGTCCAAGTGGGTTACATAGTAATGGGAAGAGGGACTGCCTCTGACATAATCTGATTGGCCTGCTCGTTGATCACTTCCCCCTGAGGGGGGAGCAACCTTACCAGGCCACAGTAGAGGACAATGCAGCCACTTTTGATGAGAACTGATAGACTAAGATCAGAAAGAAGAGGAGAACCTCCCCTATCAGTGGACTTGGGGAGTGGCATGCATGCAGAAAGGGGAGATAGGGTGGGATTGGGAAGGGAGGAGGGAGGGGCTTGTGGGGGGATACAAAATGAATAAAGTGTAATTAATACAAAATTAAAAAAGGCTCCTCCTTCTTGCTTAGCTTCTTTACGTGTACAGATTTTAGTATGCTTATCCTATATTTTATGTCTAATATCCACTTATAAGTGAGTATATACTGTGTGTGTGTTTCTGCTTCTGAGATACCTCACTCAGGATGATCTTTTCTAGATCTCACCATTTGCCTGCAAATTTCATGATTTCCTTGTTATTTTTTTATTTTAATTTTATTAATTACACTTTATTCACTTTGTATACCCCCTGTAGTTCCCTTCTTCTTTCCCTCTCAATCTCTTCTTCCCTCCCCCTTCTCCATGAATGCCCCTCCCCCAGTCCACTGATAGTGGTGGTCTTCTTCTCCTTCCTTCTGATTCTAGTCTATTAGCTCTCATCAGGAGTGGCTGCATTGTCTTCCTCTGTGGCCTGGTAAGGCTGCTCCCTGCTCAGGGACTCAGGGGGAGGTGATCAAAGAGCAGGCCAATCAGTTCCTGTCAGAGACAGTCCCTGTTCCCATTACTATGGAACCCACTTAAACACTGAACTCTCATGGGCTACATGTGTATAGGGGTTCTAGGTTATCTCCATGCATGGTCCTTGGTTGGAGTATCAGTCTCAGAAAAGACCACTGTGCCCAGAATTTTTGGTTGTGTTGTTTCCTTGTGGAGATCCTGTCCTCTCCAGGACTTACTATTTCCCACTTGTTACATAAGATTCCCTGCACTTTGCCCAAAGTTTAGCCATGAGTCTCAGCAGGTGCTTTGATACCTTGCAGCATAGAGCTTTTCAGAGGCCCTCTGTGTCAGGCTCCTGACTTGTTCCTTGTTTTCTCCTTCTTCTGATGTCCATCCTCTTTGCCTTTCTGGAGACTGAGCATTTTAGCCAGAGTCCTCCTTCTTGGTTAGTTTCTTTAGGTGTACAGATTTTAGTAGGTTTATCCTATATTATATGTCTAATATCCACAATGAGTGAGTATATACCTTCTGTGTCTTTCTGCTTCTGAGATACCTCACTCAGGCTGATCTTTTCTAGTTCCCACCATTTGCCTGAAAACTTCATGATTTCCTTGTTTTAATTGCTGAGTAATATTCCATTGTGTAAATGTACAACAATTTCTGTATCCATTCCTCAGTTGAGGGGCAGCTTGATTTTTTTCCAGGTTCTGCCTATTACAAATAAAGCTGCTACAAACATGGTTGAGCAAATGTCCTTGTTGTATGCTTGAGCATCTTCTGGATTTATTCCTAGGAGTAGTATAGCTGTATCTTGAGGAATCAGTATTCCTAATTATCTGAGAAAGCACCAGATTGATTTCCAAAGCAGTTGTACTAGTTTACATTCCCACCAGCAATGGAAGAGGGTTCCCCTTTCTCCACATCTTCTCCAGCATATGTTGTCACTTGAAATTTTTATTCTGATGGGTGTAAGGTGAAATCTCAGGGTCGTTTTATTTTGCATTTCCCAGATGAGTAAGGATGTTGAATATTTTTTAAGAGTTTCTCTGCCATTCGATATTCTTCTATTGAGAATTCTCTGTTTAGCTCTGTACCCCAGTTTTTAATTGTATTACTTGATTTGTTGCTCTTTAATTTCTTGAGTTCTTTATATATACTGGATATTAGCACTCAGATATACGGCTGGTGAAGATCCTTTCCCACTCCATAGGCTGTCTTTTTGTTCTGACGACAGTCTTTTGCTCTACAGAAACTTTTTCATTTCATGAGGTCCCATATATTGATTGTTGATCTCATAGCATGTGCTCTTGGTGTCCTGTTCAGGATGTTGTCTACTGTACCAATGAGCTTAAGGCTCTTCCCCACTTTTTCTTTTAACAGGTTACAGGGGTGGTTCAATATATGGAAATCCATCAATGTAATCCACCATATAAACAAACTGAAAGAAAAAAACATATGATAATCTCCTTAGATGCTGAAAAGCATTTGATAAAATCCAACACTAGTTTCAATAAAAGACAGCAGAAAAGAAAGACAGAAACAAACAAACAAAAATTAAGACCTAAAAATATTTAGGATATGGGCTAAAGTCACGGTATTGAAGAGTTTTGTGTCTCTACTCTTGCTGCCTTTCAGGACTTTGAGCGTTCTCAGAGAGACTCAGGTAAATAAAGGTAGATTTAAACATCTCTATTCAGAATAACTAGCAGTAAAGAAGAGGAAATAGAGAAGCCAGCGGCCAGCAGAATACACAAAAATCTAAAAATTCATAGTATCACTACTAAAATTACATTGAATTATATCACCTCTATCATGGAAATCCAGAGAACAAATGGCTTTAATTTTCCAAGGAAATCCTTGACAGGTATCTTAATAAAGACAGGGCAAAGGGAAAAGGCAAGAAAAGAATGGAAAGTGGAGCCTTTTGGCCGAGGAAACACTGCCATTCTTCTGGGAGCAGGCAAGAGTTTTTGTAAAAGCTTAACATTTCAAGCTCTAGCCAGAGAACTAGGAAAAGTCAGAATAAAGGGACATTTAAAAAATGCTCACATCAAAGCCCATTGGAATCCCTCCATAAGCTATGAAGAACATCTTTCACACATACTTTTTTGGATTGCTCTCTCTCTCTCTCTCTCTCTCTCTCTCTCTTTGTCCTCCAAGTCTTGATTCAAGAGTGGTGACCTCATGATCTGCTTTCAGGCATTTTGATAGTTATTGCATTGGCTAGAGTGGCAGGCTTAAGTACTGTCCAGGTGGGCTTAGAGAAGAGAAAAATTAACCATCATTTGAGCTACAAGTTAAAACAACAGTATGCCTTATTCTTGGCTGTAGTGTTGAAAGTTGAGCCAAAACCATGAGGTCCAGTATCTAAGCAACAGTTCTTTCACCAGAGAAAGTCATGAAGGAGAAATAGTTATCTATATTGCATCTAATATGGACTTAAGCCCATTGTCTGGGGAGCATGATTACATGGACTATAAAAATAAATATTACTTAAATCTTTAAATACTTTTTTGTTAGGTGTTTAATAGTATATACGTTGCCAAATTTAGCCAATGTTTTTTCAATCAAAGCATGTTGAAGGACTGGTTTTCAGGGTTTACTTGAGACTTAGCCCTTGGTACATTAAATTTTACTCTTTAATATTCCTGCCATCTATTTGGGTTACTGAGGGTATGTTATCATGCTGCTTCCATTGCAATCTCTGAGGACATGTTCTTTCCCTGTAGTATGTTCACTGGTTAATGACAAGAGTCAGAGAACAGCATTGTCTCACTTATCATCCTACCATAGAAAAAACATTTGATTTGGAAAGGCCAATTTCTGATAACTTTACATTTTATAAGGCCGTGGATGTGTTGCCATTGGCACTGACGATCATGGAAGATCAGATCCTGCATGGCCAGACTTCAGGTAGATGTTTGGAAGCTCACCTCTGCAATCAGCAAGTTCTTGCAATGAGGAAGCTGGCAACCTGACAATTTAATAAACGATTACCTCCTTTCTATGAAAGATCACCTTGTAGGATGTGTAATACTATGGTTGATACATTCTTTTAGCATCAGTTTTACTCCCTCCTCTTGTTTATGTTGAGGCAAGGCTCAACACACAAATATGCCAGGCACTTCATGAAGGTCTGTGGGTCACAGGAAAGGTTCTTCATCTCTATAATTAAAAGGAAATGTTAGGATTATCTCCTGGATTCCCTCTTCTCCCCACTCCATCACAGTGCTCCCTATGATTCTCTTTTTCTCTTCCCCTATTAGTGACCATGAGGAAAGAAGGGGCTTTTTGGGTTTATCCATAGTTACATGACCCTGACATCTATGTTCCTTCCCCTTCTTGTGAACATGGAAGGTGAAGTCTTTTGAATTTGTTTCACCTTTAATGCAGACTTCCCATCCTATGATCTAGTGCTCCTCATTTTACCTTGTTTACTCTAAATAAACAACTTGTGGAAAACAGCTCAGAGAAAAAACTATAGGAGTGGGATTCAGCAGCAACATGTACTGCTAGATTCTAGATTTTTATTTAGAAAAAAGGCTCAAACAGTTCAGGAAAGATATTTCGTACCCACTTCAAACACAGACTAAGCTTCCTCATTAGTGAGTGTCAGATCCCACAAGTTTCTGTGATCATAAAAAAAAATGTATGATGTGTCTCTCAAATAAGCTAATGATTTCCTTCCTATAAGGATCGGGAATGATGAGAGGGGACCTGAAAAGAAAAGCCGTCTATGGCTGCCACAGTTTCTGTGTTTGTTTTTTAATTTATTTTTAATTTTGTTATTAATTACACTTTATTTACTTTGTATCCAGCCCCCCCCCCCCGTAGTTCCCTTCCTCCTTCTCCACGAATACCTCTCCCCAAGTCCACTGGTAGGGGAGGTCTTCTTTTCTTTCCTTCTGATCCTAGACTGTTAGGTCTCATCAGGAGTGGCTGCATGTCTTCCTCTGTGGCCTGGTAAGGCTGCTCCCCCATCAGGGGGAGGTGATCAAAGAGCAGGCCAATCAGTTCATGTCAGAGACAGTCCCTGTTCTCATTACTATGGAACCCACTTGGACACTGAACTGCCATGGGCTATACTTGTGCAGGGGTTCTAGGTTATCTCCATGCATGGTCCTTGGTTGGAGTACCAGTCTCGGGAAAGACCTCTATGCTCAGATTTTTTTGGTTCTGGCGCTCTTCTTGTGGGGCTCCTGTCCTCTCCAGATCTTACTATTTCCCATTTCTTAGGTAAGATTCTCTGAAAACTGCCATAAGTCTCAGCATTTGCTTTGATAGTCTGCAGTGCAGAGCCTTTCAGAGGCCCTCTGTGGCAGGCTCCTAACTTGTTTCCCATTTTTTTCCTTCTGATGTCCATCTTTGCCTTTCTGGATGGGTATTGGGCATTTTAGCCAGAGTCCTCCCTCTTGATTAGTTTCTTTAGGTGTACAGATTTTAGTAGGTTAGAAAACTGTGACTATAGGCTAATCTCTTAAGTTCCATTTAGGAATCTTAAAAGAAAAAGAAGCTACCATAGAGTAATGGCATTACCTCCTCAATCTGGTCTAGGAAAGCCATTGGTGTTATTAAACAGAAATAGAGATACTCCAAATATTACATAAACATTTTTGACAAATTCTATGTTACAAAAAGTGACTAAATTTTGAAATAGGGTAGATCCAGTGTATATGGGAGACAGAAGCTGGGGGTGGGGAAAAAGAAAAAAGTGACTTGAAACAACAAAGCAAGAAGAATAAAAAAGAAAGGTTCAGGAAATTTCAAGGTTCAATGCAAAAGAGGGAGGATTTCAGGGACACCACAAGATGTGTCCTAGTTTTCTTTTGCTCAGTTCCTACATGTAAACAAGCTATTCCTAGGAAAGGAGCCCATGAGAGAAAATGATATGGGGAACGCATGCCCTTTGGCCACAGGTGGCACTGCCACTTTGTGTAAGCATTAAGGGGCTTATGAGGGGATACAAAATGAATAAAGTGTAATTAATAAAGGTTAAATAAAAAATAAAAAAGAATCTCAAAAGGAGAAAGCATACCAATGCATGCACTACTTTGCTTCCTCTGAGCATGGTTTGTGATGGTATCAGGCAGATTTGTGATCCTCTGTGTTGGGACAGGGTCACACATTTAGCCTTGAGCACAGCGCTACAAGCAACAAGAACCTCTGTTCTTTCCCTTTTCTTTGGATTTGAGCAGAAGTCTCTCTGCCCTCAAGGAATTGCAACAACAAAGGAGAAAAGATGAATTCCTTAACCCAGAAACAGGAGATAGGGAGTTAAACTTAGTGCTCCAAACACAAGGCCATCAGACACAGAAACACAAAGAAAAGAATGAAGAAGGAAAGACAGATGACAGGAACTGGAGTGAGGAAGGGGGGGGTAGTTAGCCTACTTAGCAGCTGTGAGGTGACCAGGTGTCACTCATGTTCTCTTACCTGCTGGCATATAGCTTTCATTCACTGGTGATTATTTGAGGGAGGAGATAACAAGGAACTGGAAACCAGGGTTAAATCTTAGCACTGTCAATCTGCAGCAAGGAAAAAATTGCTGATAGGACCAGGAATACTAAAAGAACTGTAGTTTTGGGGTCCTTGACATAAAACTTACTGACCATTTTAAGTCTGGCTTTCAGAAAAAGGAGGTGCTGTAGTTGATGGGCAGGAAGCTTCACTAAGGACTTTATCATACTAAGTATGTGTCTCTTTTTTTATTTTCTCTAGCACATAGTAATGAATCTCAACTCCCTGTGACAATTTTTTCCTAAAAAGACATATAAGCAATAACAGAACTCATAATTAGGGAGGGGTTCAAATGTCATCAGAAATTACAAATCTAAAGAAATGCTTAGTAGTGAACATCTCAACCATCCTGCTGTCCCTTCTGTTAGGACAGAGTTCATGGGCTGGGAAGGACAGCCCTCTTTGATACCCACTCTGCCTCAGAATAGGTGCTGGATTTTTGTTTCTCTACCCAATATTCTTGAACTTATCCACTCACTCATCATCTAAAAATCCCAATTATGTGATTTTTTTCCTTTAACTGAAACTAGATTTTTTTCATACTGTATATTTTGACTATGTCCCCTCCCTCTACTCCTTCCAGTTCACCTTCCTCTCCCCTCCCAATTTGATCCAGCCCTTTTTATCATTGGTTACAAAACAAGTAGGCCTTTAACAGTTGTCCTCTGAAAAGCTTCATCCAGCAGCTGATTCAGAGACTCAAAGCCGAACAATAGGCTGAGCTCAGGGAGTTTTGTGGAAGAATGGGAGGAAGGACAGAGGAGCCAGAGGGGTCGAGGACACCACAAGAAGATGGTGTCCTTTGGTTGGTGGTAAGCAGAGACTGTACTACCAACCAAAAAGAAAGCCTGGGTTGGACCTAAGCCCACTACAGATATGTAGCAGCTTGGTCAACATATGGGCCCCCTAACAATGGGAATAGGGGCTGTCTCTGACTCTGTTGCCTCCCTCCGGATCCCTTTCCCCTACCTACACACAGATTGTGATCAACAGAAAACAGGAAGAACTGAATTTGGGAATTTGACATTCAAATGAGTGCCATAGGCTCCTCATTTTGCTTCATAATTAAAGAACCTTGACTGTCACAGCAAACTCTTTCAGAAATAGTGTGTGTGTGTGTGTGTGTGTGTGTGTGTGTGTGTGTGTGTGTTATAGCATTTCTTAATACAGGGATGAGAGTGTTAATGTGTATGATGTGGGTATCTTACTTGAAATGCCCAGTATTCAATAGGCTGTTACTTGGATTAAATGATAGTCTGGAAAGCAAAGAAGTCACATCCTAAGTTGGATGTGTGATCCATACCCAACAGCAATGAAGAGAAAGGCTCGTCCTCCCTCAAGCAGCTTCTCATAGAAACTTACTAATCATCGCCCACTGTGGACAAATAGGTTAGGGAAATCACTGCAAAATCCTAGTCACAGTGAACTGAGCTACCTCCTAAATTACACTGATTATCACTCACAACTCCATTGCAGAAGGCTTACCACCAAAAGACAGAAGAAACCCACCTATGTTTCAAATTATTCAAATAACATATTTTCCATCTAATCATTTTGTTGTTAGTACCTTTAAACTCTCCATTTACGCCATCTTTGATTCTTTCTTTATACAAATTTACTTTTATTTCATTTGTATGAGTTCTTTATGGGCATCATGTGTGAGCCTGGTACAAGCAGAGGCCAGAAGAGAAATCAGGTCCCCTGGAACTGGAGTTGCAGATGGTTGTGAGCCACCCTGTGGTGGCTGGGAATTCAGCAAATGCAGCCAGTGTTCTTACCAATAGCACAAGCTCTAAGATCAACAATCAATAAATGGGACCTCATGAAATTGAAAAGCTTCTGTAAAGCAAAGGACACTGTTGTCAGAACAAAACGACAGCCTACAGACTGGGAAAGGATGTTCACCAACCCTATATCTGACAGAGGGCTAATATACAGAATATATAAAGAACTCAAGAAGTTAAAAAGCAACAAATCAAATAATCCAATTAAAAAATGGAGTACAGAGCATTCTCAATAGAGGAATATTGAATGGCAGAGAAACACTTAAAGAAGTGTTCAACATCCTTAGTCATCAGGGATATGGAAATCAAAATGACCCTGAGATTTCCCTTTACACCTATCAGAATAGCTAAGATCAAAAACTCAAGTGACAATACATGCTGGAGAGGATGAAGAGGAAGGGGAACCCTCCTCCATTGCTGGTGGGAATGTAAACTTGTACAACCACTTTGGAAATCTATCTGGCACTTTTTCAGGCAATTAAGAATAGCGCTTCCTCAAGATTGAGTTATATCATCACTAGGCATATATTTTGGACATTAGCCATCTGTTCTATGTAGGGTTTGTAGGCTGTCATTTTGTTGTGTTGACAGTTTCCTTTGTTTTACAGAAACTTTTCAGTTTCATGAAGTCCCATTTATTGATTGTTGATGTTAGAGCTTGAATTATTGGTGTTCTATTCAGAAAGTTGTCTTCTGTGGCTCTTCCCCACTTTTTCTTCTAGTAGATTTAGTGTGTCACATTTTATGTTGATATCTTTGATCCACTTGGACTTTAGTTTTGTGCAGGGTGATGAACATGGATCTATTTGCATTTTTCTACATGCAGACATTGAGTTAGACCAGCACCAATTTTTGAAATGCTTTATTTTTTCTCTTAAATGGTTTTGGCTCCTTTGCCAATAAAAATCAAGTGTCCTTATGTGTGTGGTTTTATTTCTGGATCCTCAATTCAATTCCACTTATCCACCAGTCTGTTTCTATATTAATACCATGCACTTTTTATTACTCTTGCTCTATAGTACAGCTTGACACCAAGGATGGAGAATCTAAAAACAACGTAGATGTCCCTCAACGGAAGAATGGTTACAGAAATTGTGATACATTCACACAATGGAATACTCCTCAGCTATTAAAAACAAGGAAATCATGAAATTTGCAGAAAAATGGATGGAACTAGAAAAGGTCATCCAGAAAGACAGGCATGGAATATACTCACTTAAAAGCAGACATTAGCCATATAGTACAGGATAACCATAATATAATCCACAGACCTAAACAAGATGAGTAACAAGGAAGATGCTTAATTCTCATTCAGAAAGTCAAATAGACTAGACACTGGAAGCATCTGAAGGGAGGGAACAGGATGGGAGCTTATGATACATGTCCTCTGAAATACTTCACCCAGGAGGGGAGAGAAACAGATGTCAAGATTCACAGCCAAACTTTGGGCAGAGTTCAGGGAGTCTTAGGAAAGAGTAGGGGAATATAAAGGCCCAGAGGGGACAGTAGCTCCATAAGAAGACCAACAAAGCCAATAAATCTGGATCCAGGGGTTCTGTAGATGCACTAAACAAGAACCAAGCATGGAGAGGACCTAGACTGCCTGCTCAGATGTAGCCAATACGCAGCTCAGTCTCCATGTGGTTTCCCTGGTAAATAGAGCAGAAGATGTCTCTGACATGCACTTTGTTGCCTGCTCTTTGATCACTTAACTCTGGTTTGGGGTCCTTGCCAGGTCACAGAGAAGGATGATGCAGGCAGTCCTAATGAGACTTTATAGGCTGGGGTCAGATGATAAGGGAAGAAGACTCCCCCTTTCTGAGTAATAGGGGAGCCAAAGAGGGGGGAAGAAAGAGGGAGGGTGGCACTGAGAGGAGACCAGGAAGGAATCTATAATCAGAATGCAAAGTGAATAAATTATAAAAATAAATTTAAATTAAAAAGAGAACTTCAAAAAGAGAATAAAATGTTTTCAGAGGTTAACTAGCTTTCTTTGGAATTCAAGCACATATACCAAAAATATTTCCTAATATCCTGCTCTTACATATGAGCATCTTATAGACTAGACAGATAGATAGACAGACAAAAAAATGTGACACAAGAAACTGCAGTGAGGTTCAGAGATAAGACGCTTGTGATAGGCTTACACAAGCACACTGCCTAAATGTTTGTTTATGTTAGGGTATTGTTTAGTATAAATAGTAGATATAGGCTGTGGTTGGTTCCAGAATATGTTTTTTTTTCCATCATTTGAGTAAAATCCTGCAAGTTTTTGTTTTTTTCCTGAAAGGTAAACACTTTTCTCATTATACAAGGAAAGATTTGAAATTGAGTTTAAAATATAACCCAAGATAAACAAAATTCAGTCTCTTCATCTTCACTTTCCTCATATAAAAAGATGAAAAACTGATGCTGAAACTTTGTGCAAAACGAAACAATACATGCTATGCTAGTTATTTTCATTGTGTTAAAATAGCTTGCTGGAGCAGCTTAAGAGAGGAGGAGTATGTTTTGCTCCTCATTTTGGGCACATATAGCCCATCATGGTGGACATGCATGACAGCAAGTGTTTCCGTGGAAGTAAGAAGTGGTTGCTGTTTGTTCACTTCCATGTAGAGCAGGAAACATAGATAGGGCAAAACAGGTCATGGAACTGCAGGCTGCATGGCCTACCCTCTAGTGACATACTTCTTCAAGCTAGGACCCATCTTACCAGAATTCCTGTTCTCAAAGATCACCACCTGCTGCAGACTAAATATGCAAACACATAAGCCCCTGGTGTATGCTTTGTTCAAACTATACCACTCAGAGGGGCTTATCTTGACAGGGATATAAGGGGTTAGGTCTATTTTACTGTTTCTTGTTTGAAGATATCTCTCCTTCAGCATTTCTTATCTAATATGGTTCTGTTGTACATAAAACAAACAAACAAACAAAAACCTCATAAGGCTCCGTTTGATTTTTCTATTGCTGTGATAAAACATCATGAACTTTGGATTACCTAGATCAAATGATTCAAGAGGCCTGCATAATTGTCCAGGCCTGCACAATGGCCTGGACCTGCTTAGGAGCCTTTACCTGTTGTAGGCCTCATTCACAGTGAGCAGCTTTTGAGGTCATTTTTATAGGATGGGTGGCACACCAGAATGAGGAATGTGATGCCTCCAGAATCCAAATAGGCTCAAGAATTGTGCATCTTTATCATGGTAGGAGGGTCCAGGTAAAGCCAGTTTTTCTACACTGTAGTTGGACTACCTCTGCATGCCTCACACTACTAGCTGTCTAGAAATTTCACTGAGGTAGAGGGTCCTTGAATTTGGTTATATTTGCTGTCCATCTCTGATGTACATGCATGTTACGAAGTTGAAATTGCTCGGTTCCTCCTGCATCAGGACAGTAGACCATTGTACTGGTCCATTTGTGAAAGAGAAAAGATTTTCCTCTTAGGGTGGCCCGTTCAGCTTCTTTTACAGCATTGAACAACTTTTCTAGTTTTAAGTCCCAGAGTTTCCCACATTCTTTCAAAATATAGCAAGGTCAGACCTGTCACAGAAATAGGAACTTCTGTCTTAGTTTTGTTGTTGCTGTGTGTTTGTTTTGTTTCGCTGTTTTAATTGTTGAGATAAAACACCAGAACCAAGGCAACTTTTAGAAGACAGAGGTTGTTTGGGTGTCTTGTCTGAGCGAGTTAGCGTCCATGATTGTTGAGTGGAGAAGAGAGGCATATGAAGTGGGACAGCAATATGAGAGCTTGCATTTCAAACTGAAGGCAGGAAAGAGAGAGAACAGACTAGGAATGGCACCTGGGATTTCTTCCACCTGCTTCTCACGATTTATATCTCATCTGCACTTCATTATCTTAAGTACTTCCACTATCTCTTTTCTTGTTCCTCCTCCGTATCTGCATATGTGCTTAAATTTCTCATAAATCAGCACCAACATTTACATAGTCTTTTTTTTTTTTTTTTTTTTTTTTAGCGTGTTCTCATTTGCAAGAAACAGAACTATTTGTTGCTCCAAACTGAAAATATTACAACTGACTGGGAGTGACAGCATCACAAACTCAGTCATAGCTCTCTAGTGGCTCAGCAGATTCATGACTACCTCCAAGGCCAGAGAGTTGTTCAGTTTCCATGAGTTTGTGGGCATTCTGTTGTTTCTGTTGTTGTTGAAATACAGCTTTAACCCTTGGTGGTCTGATAGACTACAAGGTGTTTTTTTTTTTTTGTTTTTTTTTTTTTTGTTTGTTTGTTTTTTTTTTTTGTATATGTTGAAGCTTGCTTTGTGACCAAGTACATGGTCAGTTTTGGAGAAGGTTAAAGGAGGTGCTGAGAAGAAGGTATATTCTTTTGTGTTGAATGGAATGCCTTGTAGATATCTGTTAGGTCCAACTGTCTCATAATGTCAGTTAGTTTTATTATTTCTCTGTTTAGTTTCTTTCTGATGATCTGTCTGTTAATGAGAGAGTTGTGTTGAAGTCTCCTACGATTAACATGTGGGGTTCAATGTGTGCTTTAAGCTTTGGTAATGTTTCTTTTATGAATGTGGGTGCCCTTGAATTTGGTGCATATATGTTCAGATTTGAGACATCATCGTGGTGGATTTTTCCTTTGATGAGTATGAAGTGCCCTTCATCTGGATAAAGGAGGAAGTAAAAATAGAAATATAAGATGCTACAGAATTCAATGAAAATGAAAGCACAACATACCCAAGCTTATGGGATACGATGAAAGCATTGCTAAGAGGAATGTCCATAGCACTAAGTGCCTTCGTTAAAAAATTGGAAAGATTTCACACTAGCTATTTAAAAGCACACCTGAAAGCTCCAGAACAAAAAAAAAGCAAACACACCCAAGAAGAGTAATGGCAGGAAATAATCAAACTCAGTGCTAAAATCAATAAAGTAGAAATAAAAGGAAAATACAAAGAACCAACAAAACCAATAGCTGGTAATTTGAGAAAAGCAACAAGATAGACAAACCCATAGGCAAACTAACAGACAGAAAGAGAGCATCCAAATAACAAAATCAAAAATTAAAAGGAGGACCCTGAGAAAAATCTAAAAAAAAAAATAAAATAAATAATAATAATCATTTGGTCATACTTCAAAGACTCTAAAATACAAAATTGGAAAATATAAATGAAATGTGTTATTTTCTTTTTTTTGACTTTTTAAAATTTTATTATTAGTTACATTTTATTAACTGTATCCCAGCTGTATCCCACTCCCTCCTTCCCTCCCAATCCCACCTTCCTTCCCTCATCTCCTTCCTGCCCCTTTCCAAGTCCACTGATAGGGGAGGACCTCCTCCTGTTTCATCTGACCCTGTTTTATCAGGTGTCTTCAGGACTGGCTGCAAGGTCCTCCTCTGTGGCCTAGCAGGACTGTTCCTCCCTTGGGGGGTGGGGAGGTGAAAGAGCCTATCATTGAGTTCCTGTCAGAAATAGCTTCTCTTCCTCTTACTAGGAAAAACCAATTGGCTACTGAGCTACCATGGGCTACATCTGAGCAGAGGTTCTAGGTTATATCCATGCATGGTCCTTGGCGGAGTATCAGTCTCAGAAAAGACCCCTGTGCCCAGATATATCGGTCCTTGTGGACCTCCTATCCTTTCCACATCATACTAACTCCCCCTTCTTTCATACGATTCCCTGCACTCTGCTGAAGGTTTGGTTATGAGTCTTAGTATCTGCTTTGATACACTGCTAGGTAGAGTCTTTCAGAGGCCCTCTGCGGTAGGCTCCTGTCCTGTTACTCGTTTTTTCCTATGTCCAATGCAGATCTCATGTGTCTTTCTAAGTGAGGATTGATCATCTTAACCTGGGTCTTCTTTCTTGTGTATCTTCTTTAGTGTATAGATTTCATTATGTTTATCATATCTTATAGGTCTATATAAGTGAGTATATACCATGTGTGTCTTTCTCTTTCTGGGATACCTCAATGTGTTATTTTCTTGATGAATACCACTTGGAAACATTAAATCAAGATCATGGAAACAATTTAAAACCCTGTAATTCCTAAGAAAATAGAAGTAGTCATTAAAAGTCTCCCCCCACCCCCCCTAAGGCCCAGGCCCAGAGTTTCAATGCAGAATTCTACCAGACTTTCAGAGAAGAGCTAAAACCAATACTACTTAAATTATTCCACAAAATAGAAACAGAAAGAACATTGCTAAATTCATTCTATGAAGCCATAGTTACCCTGGTACATAAACCACACAAACACCCAAAAAAGAAGAGAATTTCAGACCAATTTCCTTATGAATATTAATCCAAAAACACTCATTAAAATATATGAAAACCAAATGCAGATACACACCAAAAATATCATTCACCATAATCATGTAGGCTTCAACCGAGAGATGCAGGGATGGTTCATTATACAATGTAATTCATTATATATAAACACACTGATAGAAAAAATATGAACATTTTATTAGATAGCTAAAAAGGCATTTGACAAAATTCAACAGCCCTTCCGGTTAAAAGTCTTGGAAATATCTGAGATACAAGCTGCATTAAACAAAAGAAAAGCAATAAATAAACACCAAGCCTATGCTTAACATCAAATTAAATGGAGAGAAAATTAAGGAAGATCCACTGAAATCAGAGACAAGACAAGGCTGTCCACTCTCTCCATATCTTTTTGATATGGTGCTTGAAGTCTTAGCAAGAACAATAAAACAACTAAAGGAGATTAAGGGAATACGAATTGGAAAGGAGGAAGTGAAAATATCACTATTTGCAGATGATGTGATAGTATACATAGGTGACCCCAAAACTCTAACATGGAAGTCCAGCTGATAAACATCTCCAACAAAATGGCTGGATAAAAAATCAACTCAAAAAACAAAACAAAGCAAAACAACAACAAAAATAAAACCAGTCACCCTCCAGTATACAAATGATAAACCAGCTAAGAAATTAGGAAAATAACACACTTCACAATAGCCATGAGTAATATAAACTATCTTGGTATAATTCTGCCCAAGCAAGTCAGGAAATCCAAAACCATATAAGAGCAAAAAAAATAGCATCTTCAACAAATGCTGCTGGTCTAACTGGATGTTTACATGTAGAAAAATGTAATAGATACATATTTATCATCCTGCACAAAACTCAAAAGTGCACGAAGTCCAAGTGGATCAAGGACCTTAATATAAAACCAGAAACCCTAAATCTATTAGAAGAGAAATTGGGGAAGAGCTTTCAACTCATTGGTGCAAGATACAGAATACCAACAGCTCAGGTTCTAAGATCAACAATTAGTAAATGGGACCTCTAGAAACGGAAAAGCTTTTGTTAGGCAAAGGATATTCTCAACAGAATGAACAGCAGTCTATATTTGGAAAAAGATCTTCATCGGGCACACATCTGACATATGTATACATATTATATGTATACATATAATATATGTATATGTATATATATATGTATATATATTCAAGAAATTATATACTACCATGTATATATGTATACATATATATATATATATATATATATATATATATATATATATATATATATATATTCAAGAAATTATATACTACCAAAGCAAGTAATCTATTTAGAAGAGGGGTACAGAACTAAACAGAATTCTCAACAGAGGAATCACAAATCGCTGAGAAGCACTTAAAAAAGTGCTTAACTTCATTAGCCATCAGGGAAATGCAATTCAAAACAATTCTGAGATTACATTTTACATCTGTCAGAATGGCTAAGATTAAAAACGCAAGTGACAGCACATATTGGCTAGGATACTGAACAGGAGGAACACTCTTTGATTGCTAGTGTGAGTGCCAACTTGTACAAGCACTTTGGAAATCATTCTGGTGGTTTCTCAGAAAACTGGGAATACCTATACCTCAAGACTCAGATATACCTCTCTTGGGCATATACCAAAAAGATGCTCCACCATTCAACAAGGACATTTGCTCAGCTATATTCTTCGTAGCTTTTTTCACAATAGCTAGAAACATGAAACAACCTATATATCCCTCAACCGAAGAATGGATATAGAAATTGTGGCACATTTACACAATGGAATACTAGTCAGCTATTAAAAACAAAGAAATGATAAAATTTGCAGGCAAATCGATGGAACTAGAAAAGGTCATCCTCAGTGAGGTAACCCAGACCCAGAAAGACACACATGGTATGTACTCATTAGTGGATATTAGCCATATAGTACAGGATAGACATACTACAGTTCACAGACCCAAAGAAGCTAACAAGGTTGGCCCATGGGAGGATGCATGAATCTCACTGAGAAGAGGAAATAGAATATACAGGGAAGTGCTCTAAGAGAGGGAAAAGGACAGGAGAGAATGTGCTGAAGGAAATGAGAGTGGGGATCTGATGTGGGGAGAAGTAGGATTGGGGGAAGGAGAAGGAAGAAGGCAAGATGACAGAGGGCTTTCAGAGTCAGTCATCATTGAGATTAGCTGGAGATCTAACAGGTTAGGCTCGTGGGAGAATTTGAGGTGACTCTAGCAGAGATCCCTACTAGTGAGGGACATGGACATTGAAGAGACCACCTTCTAACAAGACAGGACTCCTAGTAGAGGAAGCAGAATACCAACCCATCTAAAATAACTTTGACCCCAAATTTATCCTGCCTACAAGATGTGCAGGAATAAACATAGAGCAGAGAATGAGGGAATGTCCAACCAATGCCTGGCCATACCGTGGGAGAGAGCCAAACCATGACACTTGTCCTCTGAGAGACTCCTTCCAGAAACAGATCAAAACAGATGCTGAGGTTTGACAGCCAAATATTAGGCATAGTGGAAGGAGCCTGGTGGAAAAGTGGGAAAAAGGATAGAAGGACCTGGAAGGAACAGGAGCTCACAGGAAGACCAACATAGTCAACTAACCTGGGGCCGGGGGGGGGGGGCTTTCAGAGACTGAATCACCAACCAAGCACCAGGTATGGGTTGGACCTATGACCTAGGCCCCTTACATATATGTACCTGATTAAAAGTTTGGTCTTGATGTTGATCGCATAGTAAGGGAAGTGAGGCTTTCTCTGACAAAAAGTATAAATCTCCTATTAGTGGACTGGGAAGGGACATGGGAGGAGAAGAGGGAGGGAGGATGGGATCAGGAGGGGATGGGGAGGACACTGCAGCTGGGATACAAAGTGAATAAATTGTAATAAATAATTTTTACAAAAAGAGTATAATTGAGATAGCAGCTAATCTGCTGGGAAGGCCGTATGGAGGTTATGTCACCCAGTACCAGGGGTGCAGAATCTGTACTGAACACAACAAGGTATGGTAAGGACCGTCCTAAGGGTGAACATGAACCGTTGGCGTGGCTATGATGTCACCCTGGATAAGTGGTTTCAGATGCAGGAGCTTCTGCTTTGCCTCCATAGGTTCTCTACCCAGGTGTGCTGCCTGGACCAGCACGTTAAATCTGTCTGCACTTTAATCCACCCTTGATGAGAGCATAGGGTTGTGACCTGAACTGACTATTAGGATGTTGTCACCAACTTTGTCTAGTTCTTAGGTCATGTTAATGTGGGAGAAATATCTAATATATTCCATATGTCAAATCATGTACACTGAAATACTTGGGAAGTAAAACTGCATGCATATGTTTGTATATACTTATTGGTACATTTTTATTTTTTCTAATATGTTGAATACTCTTTTAAAAACAGTCCAAATAACTAAAGAAGCTGAAAAGCAGCAATTCTCTGTAGAGGAATATCGAATAGCAGAGAAACACCTGAAGAAATGCTCAACCTCATTAGCCATTAGGGAAATGCAAATCAAAATGACCCTGAGATTTCACCTTACACCCATCAGAATGGCCAAGATGAAAAACTCAAGTGACAACACATGCTGGAGAGGTTGTGGAGAAAGGGGAACCCTCCTCCACTGCTGGTGGGAATGTAAACTTGCACAACCACTCTGGAAAGCAATCTGGTGCTTTCTCAGACAACTAGGAATAGCGCTTCCTCAAGATCCAGCCATACCACTCCTAGGCATATATCCAAAAGAGGCTCAAGTACACAATAAGGACATTTGCTCAACCATGTTTGTATCAGCCTTATTTGTAATAGCCAGAAGCTGGAAACAGGCCAGATGCCCCTCAACTGAAGAATGGATGCAGAAACTGTGGTACATCTACACAATGGAGTATTACTCAGCAATGAAAAATAAGGAAATCATGCAATTTGCAGGTAAATGGTGGGACCTGGAAAGGATCATCCTGAGTGAGCTGTCCCAGAAGCAGAAAGACACACACGGTATATACTCACTCATATAGACTTATAGGATAAACCTAAAATCTGTCCATCTAAAGAAACTAATCAAGAGAAGACTCTGACTAAAACACTCAATCCCCATCCCAAAAGGCAAAGAGGATAGACATCAGAAGAAGAAGAAAGCAGGAAACAACCTAGGAACCTGCCACAGAGGGCCTCTGAAAAGCTCTGCCTTGCAGACTATCAAAGAGGCTGAGACTTTATGACCAACTGTTGCGCAGAGTGCATGGAATCTTATGTAAGAAGTGGGAAATAGTAGGTTATGGAGAGGATAGGAACCCCACAAGGAGAGAAATAGAACTAGAAGATTTGAACACAGGGGTCTTCTCAGAGACCCATACTCCAACCAAGTACTAGGCATGGAGATAACTTAGAACCCCTGTGCAGATGTAATCCATGGCAATTTAGTGTCTAAGTGGGTTACATAGTAATGGGAAGAGGGACTGCCTCTGACACAATCTGATAGGCCTGCTCTTTGATCACCTCCCGCTGAGAGGAGAGCAGTCTTACCAAGCCACAGAAGATGACAATGCAGCCACTCCTGATGTGATCTGATAGACTAAGATCAGAAGGAAGGAGAGGAGAACCTCCCCTATCAGTGGACTTGGGGAGGGGGTTGCATGAAGAAGGGGTAGGGAGGGTGGGACCGGGAGGGGAAGACGGAGGGACTTATGGGGGAATACAAAGTGAATAAAGTGTAAATTATATATATATATAATTTGGCTTTGAAATAAAATAAGCCCTTGTTTGAAGCAGAGACCATCAGAACAGGGGACTGGTAAATTTCTATAATTTTAAATTTCTATAAAAGCATTATCATTCCAAATTCTTTGTATCTCTACCTGGATTTCATACTTGATTTTCTTTCTTTTTAATAATCTAAGCACAGAATCTCATTTTCAAAATGTTTTGTTATTGTTGTTGTTGGGTATATATAATGCATATGCATTCTATACCCACATAAACATCTTGAGAATTAGTATTTTCCTGGTCTATGTTTAGGTGGTGAGGTATTAGTGTAGCCTGGCTGATCTTTCTGTCTAGTATCCTCAAGTTCAGCTCTGATAGACTCCTTTGAGGATTCATCTTCTCCCAAGATAATTCAGGTTATTGGCAAAATATGTCCACTACAGCTTCAGTCTTAGAGAGCCCTGAAGCCTTTTGGCAGTAATCCATTGAATGCTTTTGATTGCTCATTGCACCATAGCCTCCCACCTTTGGAAACCACAATGTAGCACATTGATTCTCCCAAACCAGCATAAATAAATAGATATAAGAAAATGTGCCTGTTAAAGTATTACTCAAAACAACATAATAAGTTGTTATCATCACACATCATACATGCCAACATATTCAGAAGCAAGTGACAGGAATCACAAAAAGCTGTTGATGTCAGCAGTGAGGATAGAGTGTATAAACCCGCGGAGCTAGCTTCCCATCCTTGAGAGTAGCTTGTGCCTTCAGTACCATTCTTGCTGATTTTGCCATTGAAGCAACTTAAGAATGTGGGTAGTCATTTTATGGACAGAGAATTTTGATTGCTTCCTCTGTCCTTAGGGATGCAAAATAGATTGCTCTACTGCCAACAAAGTGTATGAGAGTGTTGAGGCATTAGTGACGCTCATTCACATCCAGGTATATGCGGGGAAAATCACAGAAAGCCTGGTCATGATGAACACAAGAACAACTGTGGAGGGCATTTGATTATTTTGTTTGAAGAAGTAATGCAAAAACTCGTTATTTATTGCCTGAGAGATTTGTCAATATTAGATTTATTACAGGAACAAAGACATTTGCATTTCTATAAAAGCATTATCATTCCAAATTCTTTGTATCTCTACCTGGATTTCATACTTGATTTTCTTTCTTTTTAATAATCTAAGCACAGAATCTCATTTTCAAAATGTTTTGTTATTGTTGTTGTTGGGTATGATGATGCATGCCTGTAATCCCAGCACTCAGGAGATCATGTCCTCAGAATCATGATTTTGAAGCCACACGTGTACAAAACAAGTCTCAGGTCAACATGGGCTCCATAGGTAGACACCTCATTAACAAAGCAAAGCAAAACCCTAAATAAATTTTAAAAATGAGAGAATAGTAGTTAATTTTTCTTTTGAGACAGGGGTTCTCTGTGTATCCTTGGCTGTCCTGGACTCACTTTGGAAAGCAGGCTGGCTTTGAACTCACAGAGATTCACTGCCTGCCTCTGCCCCCTTGAGTGCTAGGATCACAGTCCTGTGCCACCACACCTAGCTTAATTAACGTTTTCTTATACTGAGACTAGATATGAAAGCTTCATGATAGATTTTGGCTTTGAAATAAAATAAGCCCTTGTTTGAAGCAGAGACCATCAGAACAGGGGACTGGTAAAACATGATGCCTGAACTGGAGGGTGGGCAATAGGGCCTTACTGATTTGGCAGTTGGCATAAGGTAATTAACTTAATTCTTACACATCTACCATATCTTTCCTGCTGCCATAATTTTTACATTTTACTGAAAGGCAACTGAAACTTTAAGGGCTCTGCATTTTGATCATGACTTGCAGGCAGGAGTGAAGCAGGAGGAAGCTGCTCTCTCCCTGTGTGACTTCCCTGGAATCTGAAACCAACCTACCAGAGCTACTTCCTGAACACATGAAAAGGGACATTCCTAATGCTTCCTTGAATATACAGTGGTAGTCTGCAAATCAGAATGTGAAAATGCACTGCTGTAAAGTTTAGGTTCTGAGACCAATTTCAGAAGAGAAATTCAAGTATAATCCCTTACATATATATATGTATATATATATATATATATACATACATACATATATATATATATATACATACATACATATATATGTTTATATATATTTGTTTGTTTGTTTGAGTGTGTAGGTCAGAGGACTTCATGTGTGTATTCCTCTTCTACTGAACCAAGGCTCACATATGAGGATTGGCCATCAGGAAGTCCTCTGAATTTGCCTACCACAGCCTACCACCCTCACCTCACCCTCCCACCGCCACCACACACACACACACACACACACACACACACACACACACACACACACAAACACACACACAGTGCTACTGCTATAGAATACACAGTCATGTCAGCTTTCCTCATGGGTCCTAGAGTGTCACACTCAAGTATTTGTGCTCAAGTATTTGTACTTCTATAGTAAGTGTCTTACCATGGACCTCTCTCATTAGCCTGTGCTATATCTTTGTTTTGTTTTTTGAACCGGTATCTAATGCTCTTAGAATTCTGGATTCTCTTGCCTCATCCCTAGTTTCTAAGCTTAGTGTTGCACACTAATAAGGGCTGCAACTCCTATTTCTCAGGCTCATGGTCCCACTACATTGAGTGAAATATGTACCTACCCCTGGCTTTTTTTTTTTTTTTTTTCAAATCACTTGCCCAGCTGCCGCTGGTCTCTGATGCTCAGGTTGCAAAGTCTGCTGACTATGTCATTCAGTTTCCCCTGTGTGGTCAATTATTTCCCTCTATTGTTTTCATGATTTTCATTATGAGATGTGTGGGGTCACTTCAGTTTTTTTTGTTTGTTTGTTTGTTTTGTTTTTATCTTAGCCCTTCTGATGGGTGTGACATGCATGGAATCTCAGAGTGGTTTTGATTTGCATTTCCCTGATGGGTATGGATGTTGAACATTTAAAATGTAACCATACTACAATACACAGACCCCAAGAAGCTAAGTAACAAGGAAGACCCAAAGAAGGATGTTGAATCTCACTCAGACTCATAAGCAGATTCATATCATAAGCAGATAACCTGGGCCCATAGAGACTCATAGAGACTGAACCACCATTCAAAGAGCATGCATGGGTTGAACCTAGGACCCCCACATATATGTAACAGATGTGCAACTTGGTTTTCATGGGATTTCCCTAACAACTGGAGCAAGGGCTGTCTCTGACTCTGTTGCCTACCTTTGGATCACTTTTCCCTAATTAGTTTGTCTAGACTCAATAGGATAAAATATGCCTAGTTCTATGGCAATTTGACATGCCAAGAAGGGTTGATATCCATGGGAGGACTCCCCTTTTCTGAGAGAGAGAGGGGAGAGGAAAAGGGAGAGAGAGGGACTGGGAGTAAAGGAGGAAAGGAGGGAAGGGATGCTGCTATTGGGATGTAAAGTAAATAAATAAGTTAATAAAAAGTATGTAGAATAATGGCAGGAAAGAAAGAAACATGGTAGATCTTTGAATGTATTAGCAATCACAATGCATGACAAACCACATCTTAGCCAGACAATGTTTATATAGTGGGGATAGTTCACAGCAATTCCCTCGTTAAGCTCTGTTACTATGGACACATCTCACACCTGCACACGGGTATACCTTAAATATAAAATATCAATTTCAGAAACCACAACTTTTCAAAATAAAAATTCAAACATCTTTTAAAACTTGTGAGAATTTAATACCTAAAATTTCATTTCAACTGGGCCATATGAATTAGATAATACTGATAGCTATATGATGCTAGAGGACTAAGCTTAGAACTGTCAAAAGTAAGATGACTCATATCACATGTGTAGGCTTAGATTCTTCACAAACCAAATTTAAATAGGGTTCCAAATTTTTCTACAACCCTTCTAATCCACTGAGCAGGGATAGAGTGGAAAGAAGATTATTAGGAAAAGGGGGCTGTAGATCTTTTTAGAAGTAGTTCCTTGGGGAGAGCCTAGTCTTCATTGTCTGAATACCAGCAGTCCAGTCCAAATGCCAATGCCAAACAGCAACATGAATCAACACGATTCAGCAGAAACAGGATGACTCCACTGAACTGCACCGAGTCAGCAAAAGCTTCAACACTCAGTTGAATTTTCCCAAAAAGTTCTCTGGAATATTTCTCTTTGCAAAGTGAAGTGTCAAAGAATGAGGACCAGCGAAGCAACATCATCCAAAAAGAGTTGTCTCACTGTCTGTATATCTTCTATATAACTCCTCTCCTCAGTGTCCACCCAAGGATGTTTTCAGCTGGCCAAAATCATTCCCCTTGCATGAAACAGCTCACAGCAAAACATCAGGTGCCCTTTTACAAGACAGTTTCTAGAAAAACATCACATGACGTAACAGTCTTCAAAGAAACTGGAAACTTCTTCTTCACACATGGGCATCCTATAGTGGGTGAAGGAAAACATTATAGAACATGTGTGAGTTTTCTTTAAAGATTGAATATATGTCTAGAGACATGTGCTTCAATTCTCTCTCTCTTGAATCCCTCCTTCCCCCCAATTATAGATCTCAGAAAATGGGAAGGAATATCCTAACAATTTTGTTAGTTTTTATATGAGTTCTGCTTTGTCTTGTTGGTTCTTTTTGAGTCAGGATTCTCACCATGGAGCCCCGATTCCCCCTATGTCACACCTCACAAGTGCTAGGTAATAGGTGTAAGCCATCACGTCTAGATCAAGGTTTTTTTATAACTCACAAGAGATTTAGAATGTTCATGTTAGCTGATAACTGTATTATATTTATCCCATTTATTAAATAAATAGGGAAAATTGAAACATAAAACCCAGTTTATGTGTCCAGATTTTTAAGTAGCAATAGCATATTACGGGATGATTATAAAGTGAGATGACAATTTTGTCTGCCAATAATTTAAGCACATGAATTTTAACTACTGAGACCATAAATGGAAGGATTGTGTAATAAAAATTGGGGAGAGATACTCAAACACAAGATAGAAAACAAGTTAGAATCAAAAGTAACCCAGGGAACATAAGGACTTTGAAACAACTTAAGTATGTTGTTTAATTTTTATATGATGTTTAACACAGATGTTGCCCGTTTTCTATAATTTTATAATAAACTGTTTGAGATCCTCTTTACTCACTAGGCACAATACTCTATTTCTCAGGACACAATGAAATACCTGAGAATCGGTAATGAGAAGAGGTTCATTAGTCCGCACCTTTCATCGCTCTGCAGAAAGAGCCCAAGGCTCATGGCTCCCCAATGGCAAGGGCACAAATGCAGATCACTTTGTTGAGAGAAAAGACACAAGGGAGAGTCTGGACAGCTGGCCCTTTTGTTTATAACTACTGACTCTCCAGGAAGCTAGAAATGATTTCACCATCAATCTTTTTCTGAAGAGATGCCCTTAATTATCTAATTACATCCCTCTAGACACTCTTCAGGGTGCCTACATCTTTCAACATGACTGCAATATAGACCAAGTTTATAGTACATGAAGCCTTCTGGGAAAAATTTTAACCCAGCACAAATTTTGTCATTGAATACACACTATCATTAGACAGTTATTAAAAAATAATAAACAACATGGTCAGTTCGTTATGCTAATCATTCTGCTAACATTACTTCAAATACTCTCTAGAGACAGCTTGGTTTAAAGGATAGATTCTATTTGATCTAGTCCTGTGACTTTGCCCTGATGAAGCATTTGTATATTTACTACTTCGACTTTGATCCTATTGAAGGAAATTGCCTGAAGGCCCTGCTTTCAAAACTGCATTGGGAGTTTTCTTGGTTCTCACAGGCTCTTCTGAGAAAAAAAAAAAAAAAAAACCAAGGGGCTCACAGTAGCAGCTCTCCTCACTGTAACCTAGACACCAGGTGAATGGAGCTCATCACAAGTAACTAAGAATAGACAGGAACATTCTCTCCAAAACCAGGTTCATCTTCACAATTTCCACGTCAGATCTGAGCACGGATTAATGTCCTTTGCAAAAGTCTTACTCACCCAATGCCCATGCGTGGTATGTCTTATCAGTGCAGTAAATATATCCTTAATTGCATGACCATAATCTAGGAAACTGGCTAAACTAATACTCTAAACTAAAGTTTTCACACACATCTTCTTGAAATGTAATGGCATATTTAATAACATGAACTGATAGGAAAAGAAGCTAAATTGGACCAAATACAATTTTTTTTCCAAGATCTAGTATAATATTGATTATTGTAGACTAAAATTATATGTTAAAGGTAAGATAGGAAGCCCTGAACCACTAATGGAAAAACATCTTTTGAAAGAATAAATCAGCAAATCAAAAATCCATGGTCAGTTTAACCACAGCTCACGAAACCACACACACACAATTTTTTTTTTTTTTTTTAGTTATCTAAGAACTCATTTTCCTTAAAAAAAAAAAAAACCCAGCTGAATGTAGCAGTAGAATATTTTAAAATGTGTTGCTAAATGTATGTATGTTTTCAGGGATGACCATTTGGTGCTGGACAACAAATGGGAATGCTCCAGTTCCCACTTTTACTCATTTGTCTATAGTTTGTGTGTGTGTGTGGGGGGGGCGTGTAGCTGATGTCTTGAGGGCTTTTCCCAGTCCATTTTGGCATGTCCATTGGTGTCATTCTTGTCTGTCTCACATTGGACCAGTCATGCTGGTAAGACTTTACGGGTAAAATTCTGATATTACTAGAAAACATAATCTCACAGTAAGTGCACCGTTCTTCCTGCTTTTACAATCTTTTCCTCCACTATTTTGCAGTGTTGCCTGACACTTAAGTGTGAGAAATAGATTATATTTAGAAATACGTATGTGTACATATGCACACACGTATATTCATATACTCATGCAATAACAATCACTGATTGGCTAGTCCACATATTTGAAGGAGGGTGTGGACAGGTGTCAGGAAATTTTAAAGGAAGGAAAGACAAAGGAGAAACAGTTTAATTATTATAATCTCAAGCACCTTAACAATTTGTTATTCTATTTAAGCTTTTAAAGAAATTAGTCTCATGATTTCCATTTCCTCTAAAGTTATTGTAAATTAGATTATTTAGTATAAGAGTAAAGTCCATTTGAGGGGATACCTAATATAAGAGCTTACAAGGAAAATGTGATATATAACTTTTAAAACACACATATTTTTTTCCTGATTACTAAGGATGATCCTTTTTTGAAAATTTTATTTATGTATTCACTTTATATCCTGATTGCACCCCCTCCTCTCCTTACAGTCAGACCCCTAATTTCAGTAGAATTGATTAAAGTTTCTCCATTTAGTTTGATGTTGGCTATGGCTTGCTGTATATTCTCTTTACTATGTTTAGGTAAGTGCTTTGTATCCCTGATCTCTCCATAAATTTAAACATGTTGGATTTTGTCAGATGCTTTTTTTTTTTTGGCATCTAAGGAGATGATCGTGTGTGTGTTTTTTCTCAGTATATTTATATAGTGGATTACATTGATAGATTTCTGTATACAGAACCATCCCTGTATACCTGGGACAAAGCCTATTTGGTCATGCTTGGTGATAACTTTGATGTGTTCTTGGATTTGATTTGCAATTTTATTGAGTATTTTTGTGTTAATGTTTATTAGATAAATTGCTCTGAAATTATCTTTCTTTGTTGGGTCTTTGTGCAGTTTAGGTATCAAGGTGACTGTGGCCTCATAGAATGAGGTTGGTAATGTTTCTTCTGTTCCTATTTTATGGAATAGTTTAAAGTGTATGGTGTTAGCTCTTCTTTGAAGGTCTGGTAGAATTCTGCACTGAAACCTCTGGCCCTGGGTTTTTTGTTTGTTTGTTTGGTTTGTTTTGTTTAGTTTTGATGGGAATCTTTTGATGACAGCTTCTATTTCCTTAGGGGATATAAGACTATTTAATTTTTTAGCTGATATTGACTTATATATAATATGTATATACTCATATGGCCTGTCTGGTTGTTGTCCTTACTTCTTGGTTAACAGCTTGTTGACAGGTTCTTATTATGCCATACAAATAAAAAATTCATAATCATCCCTGCTTAGATTCTAGGATGATTTGTTTAAAAACGTAAGTCACCATGTCTGGTTTTTACTTTTTTTTTTTTTCAGTAAAGAAGTATTCAATTTAGAAAAACAAGAAGACAGAAAAAAATGAATTAACCCAGAACATTTACAAATGGACTTAGTTGTAACATGAAATGTGCAAAGGAACTGGGGGTGTGCAGAAGCTTGCTATAGAACAGAAAACCCGCAAGCCCTGCCTATGCACGGGATAGTAGTTACAAAGCAAAGTGCCCTTTTCCTGAATCTAAAATATGATCTGAAATGAAGCAGTCACTGCAGAAATATTGATGTCAAATGCTCTTGACTATAGGGTTCCTACCTTAAGGAATTTTTTTTTTGTAGTTATAATTTGTATTTGTTCATTTTACACCTGAGTCTTAGCCACCTCCCTCCTCTCCTCCCAGACCCACCTTCTCTCCTTGTTCTGCATATCTGCCCTTCCCTACTCCCCAGGGAAAGGGAGCCTCCCACCAACCCCAGCAACTCAAGTGACATCAGGACTGAGAACACCATCTTCTCCTATTGGCTGGTGAGGTAGCCCTGCCAGGGGAAAGTGATTGAAATTCAGGCAACAGAGACCTTGTCACAGATAGCCCCATTCCCCTTAGTAAGGGACCTATAGGAGGATGAACCTGTCCTGGCTACATCTGTGTATGGGGCCTAGGTGTAGTCTTTGGTTGAGGCTTCAGACTCCACAGGCACTCTTGGGCCCTACTTAGTTGGCTCTCTAGGTCTCCTTGTAGAGCCAATTCCTGTTCCTTCATCTCTATTCCCAGCCCCCACTCTTCTACAAGACTCCCAGAGCTCCACTCAATTTTTGGTTGTGTGTTTCTGCATCTTTCCACCGGCTACTGAGTGGAGCCACTCAGAGAACAACTATGCTAGGCTCCTATCTGCAAGCATACCAGGGGTCGGCTGTCTCTCATCGTGTGAGTCTAAGGTTGGGCCAGTCATTGGTTGGACATTTGCCCAATCTCTGCTTTACTTTTGTTTCTGCACATCTTGTAGGCAAGGTAAATTTTGGGTAAAAGTTTTTGTGGGTGTGTTGGTGTTCCCCTCTCTTCGATAGGAGTTGTGTCTAGTTAGAGGGTGTCTTCAGTCTCCATGACCCCTGTTACTAGGAGTCTCAGCAAAAGTCACCCTTGTATTCTCTGAGAAGCTTTACCCTGTCTTAGTTCTGAAGCTTGTCACAGAGGAGTCCCTGCCCAAGGTTTATCTTCGCTCCACAAAGCCTCTGTATTCCTGCCTTCATTGTCCCCAGGTCTGATACTGACCCTCATTTCTCTTGCAACCCCCTCTCTTACCCTGTTCCCCCTCTTTCACAATTTCTCCTGTCTATTCTATTTCCATTTCTGAGTGAAATGGAATTCAGAATTAAGCACCTTTGCTTAGGTCCTCCTTGTTACTTATCTTCTTTGGGTCTGTGAATTATAGTATGGCTATCTTGTATTATATGGCTAAAATCCACTTATAAGTGAGTACATACCATGTGTGCCTTTCTGGGCCTGGGTTACCTCACTCATGATGATCTTTTCTAGTTTCATCCAGTTGCTGGCAAATTTCATAATTTCCTTGTTGTTAATAGCTGAGTAGTATTTCATTGTGTAAATGTACCACATTTTTTTCATCAACTGTTCAGTTGCCCTGTTGTTTCCAGATTCTGCCTATTATGAACAAAGCTGCTATAAACATAGTTGAGCAAGTGCCCTTGTTTTATAGTTTAGCATCTTTTGTATATATATAATATATACCAATATATATAATATATACAAACATATTTGTATATATTATATATTGTATATATAATATATTATATATACTATAATATACAATTATATATACATATATATTATATGCATATATAATACATATATATTATATATACAATATACTATATATATTATATATATATATATATACACACACAAACAGTGCTAAACGATACACACACACACACACACACACACACACACACACACAGGATCACAAAGAATTGATATAGCTGGGTCTTGAGGTAAAGCTATTCCCAATTCTCTGAAATAGTGCCTGATGGATTTCAAGAGCGGTTGTACAAATTTGCATTCCCACCTCAGTGAAGGAGTGTTTCTCTTTCTCTGCATCCTCACTAGCATGTACTGTCACTTGTGTTTTTTTATCTTAGCCATTCTGATGGGCGTACAATGGAATCTCAGAGTTTTTTTGACTTGCATTTCGTTAATGACTAAGGATGTTGAGCATTTCTTTAAGTGCTTGTTGGCCATTCAATATTCCTTTATTGAGAATTCTCAGTTTAGCTCTCTGCCACATTTTATAATTGGAATATAGTAATAAAAACTTCATGGTACAGAACCAGACTAATTGATCAGTGGAGTCAAATTTAAGACCAGAAATAAACCCACACATCTATGGACACTTGATTTTTGACAAAGAAGCCAAAATCATAAAATGGAAAAAAGACTAACACATGATGCTGGTCTAACAGGATGTATACATGTGAAAAATGCAAATAAACTCATATCTATCACCCTGCACAAAATTCAAATCCAGTGCATCAAATACCTCATCATAACACCAGAAACATTAAGTGTATTAGAAGAGTAAATTCAGAACAATCTCAAACTCATAGGTACAGCAGACAACTTCCTGAACATAATACACAGCACAGACTCTTAGAGCAACAATTAATAGGTGGGACTTCATGAAGTTGAAAAGTTTCTGTAAGGTAAAGAACACTGTCAATTAAAAAAAAAAAAAAGCCTACAGACTGGGAAAAGATCTTCACCAACCTTATGCCTGGCAAAAAGCCAATATCTATAAAAAAGCTCAAGAAATTAAATACTGATTTTTTTTTGAAAGGAAAAAAAAGAAAAATTAACAATCAGTTTATTTGACAGATTATACACTTCAATAAAATTCTGACTGGGGGAAACAGAGAAAAATAAGACAAGATCCAGGAAAGAATGCCATGACTACATAGAAGCCGCCTCTAAAGCCACGAGAATAAAACTGTGGAACAATTCCTAAGCATACCTGCCTAGACCAGAGCAGGCTGGGGACTGCAGATGAGCCTCCCTAGGAAGAATCTCCAGCAAATTACTGGGAGGAACAATCACACAGCTCATTGGATTTATAATCATTTTATGGAACAATATGAAGAAAAGAAAAACTTCATCAGATTTCTCCCAATCTTTATTTTGTATTATAGCAAATAATACAAAAAGGAGAGAAAAAGAAGAAAAAAAGGTGGTTTGGTTTAGGGAAAATAATTCATTAAATTTTAGGACAGAGGGGATGTATTCAGTTCACAGCTTGATATGGCTTATTATATTACAGTTATGAAAATAAATTTAATCAAGGGCTATTCTGATTGACTGGAAGAATGAGGTATATATATATATATATATATATATATATATATATATATATATATAAAAGGGGATGTTTGTGAGTCTCTAACAGTAATACTAATGCAGTAACCACCACTTCTAATTCAATGCTTGTAACAAAGAGCACAACTAAAAATTATTAAAATAATTACCCCAGCTCAGCAGAATGAAAGATAGAGTTACAATTATTGTATATATGTGAAGTGAAGAACTTGATGTGGGACAATGTTAAATAATAGGACCAGTCACATTCACTGTCAGTGAATAATCTAAATTTATATTCAGTATATTAATCTTATTCAAATTAATTGTTATGAACATAGCAATACAAGAATTTAAATGGAGAGTACGTAATCACCATCAACTCTCTATCAGTAAAGTCAAGCAATAATAGAAAAGATATCCATGTAGTGATGTTGTACTACAGAAGACTGTTTTATAGGATTTCTTGTTAACATTGTTTAACAATCTCAATGAATTTTAGGGAATACTTTGATGATTGTTTAATCTGTTAGGATTGGGTGAAATAATCTCTAATTTGAATACCTTTGAAAACAAATTATGTCTTAGAAAATGAAGCTGTGAATCAAATCAAAACAAGACTGAGCCTGATATAGACAACCCACCTGTGATAACAGTGCTAAGGACAGTGTAAGGCTGCTTTATTTATGAATTTCATTATTTGCATTGGTTACAATATTGCTTGCATTTGTACCTGTAGAATTTTCATTTCTTAGTACCCAACACTCATTTCAAAGATATCAATAACTGCATTTCAAGTTGACCCTATTAAGGTGGGAAATAGCTTAGTATGTAAAGGAACATGATACCAACGTTGATCAACTGAGTTCAACTCGAGAATCCGCATGGTTGGTGGAGAAAACCAAATCCTCCAAGTTATTCTAAAAGCTTCACATGTGTGACTTGGCATGCACACAAACATGAAAAAAAGAAAGGTGGGGTAGAGGGGGAAATTTATCAGTTGAGCATGTAAGCAGTGCACTAGAGACTGTGAACAGTATTTGGCTCTTTGCCTGTGTGGAAGACAGAATACATTCAGGATTAATACCCTTATATGGTGAGCACAATTGTAGCATGCTTCCTGTCAATGTTCCGCGTTGTTGACACAAATGCTTATATCATTTTAAAGGTGAATGGATATGAGGGGGTCAGAGTGAGGCTGAGACCCAGTATATCAGTCCAGTCATCTAATAGAAAGTGTGTGAAAATCCTGTAAGTGAAGTGTGACTTTGTGGATTGAATTAGACATGTCCAACCAGCGATCAGAGGATTTCATGCAGCCAGGCATAATGAATATGGACCAATTTAAATTATAAGCCTACTTGAAATGTGAGCATTTTTCTTTGTAGCTTAATTGTGTAGTTTTCAACGTGAAATCTGTAATGGAAACATTTATCACAATATTAAAACACTGGGCACATCTATTAGATGTTCAGAAAGGAGAGATACTTTTTTTTTTTTTCAGGAAAATTAGTGCATTTGTTCCCCAGATAAAGTCAGATGGCCTGAAGATTCTTTCGTAATATCTCTCTGATCCTGGTACCATAGCATTGTAAAAAAAAAAAAAATCCATCTCAGCATAGAAAGACAATTCATAGTACAGATTATAACTCAATGGAATAGCTACAACATTTTTCTGGAACTTTAATTTCAAAAGATCAGAAATGTGTCTGAAGTAATTTTAAAGAGTCTACATGATTCATCCATCAAAGGCTGCACACCTTTTACATGAAAAACTGTAGTAAACTTTGGAATTCTGATAGGGAACATAATCCCATCTTTTATCTCAAGAAAGATGACAAATGAGGAACCAGAACACACAATATGGGCTTGGTGTCATAATACTAAAAACAAGATGAAACAGGACAGTACATTTAGCTGAGAGTGACTGAGGGATTTAATACTGAGAGTCAGATACAGTTTCTGTCAAGCCTACATACCAGAATAACCTGTCATTAGATTTAGTACAAAACAAAGCAAGGACCTTGAATGTAGCATCTAAAGCATAGAAGGCAGCATCTATGATTATGTAAAGAGGGAAGAAGCCTGATACACTAAGAAAAATAGAAATTCAAGTCATGGCATTGTCTAATTTGGCAATCCAAATTGCCAAGTCCCAACAGCATGCTGTAAACATTTCAAAGCTGAGTAAAAGTATGTTTCCTGAGACCTCAAAGCAGGTGCTTGTGCCCCACACTTGTGTTTTGGAATTACTGCTCAAGAAAACTTAGTTCTTCTAGTGCACTGCAAAAATATTATTGGCTGTTTTTGTCACTATTATAGAAATTTTTGAAAAGTTTGGATTCTGGAGTGTAATTAAGGAGAGACGCAGATGCTTGCAGACAAGAAGGCCAAGTTCAACTTGAATACTACCTTGAATTTTGTGAAAACAAAACAAAACAAAACAAAACAAAAGAATACCTAGAATTTTGGTGGACAATCATTTAGGGGGTGTGACTTAACTTAGGTTTGATGAGGTCTGTCTGTTATACAGAGAGGTTGAAAATCAAAGTATCTGAATTAAGAAAGATTCCACATGGCCATTAATGCTGCAACCTTTGTCATTTGCTAGTTGAAGACTGGAGTTTCTTTATGGAAACATCAGAGACTGGATCTTCATCTTGGGGTCTCATCACATGTGTCTCTTGATAGACAGTTGGACGATGCCACTGGTTGTGCTGAGAAGGGTGAGGCATGAAGGGGAGATGGTTATATCTGCTACTGACACCACGCAGGCCAAACAACAGCTATTTCCCAGGGAGCAGTTTGTGAACAAGAGCTGATTAGTACATTAGTCTTCCCGGGAAGATAATGGGAATGTGATACAGCTGGAGACAGTGCTGACATTGATAACTTCCCACTTGCAATGCCAACTCAGAATAAAGTCAAATATCCCTACAAAAACATATTCACCCATGATAATTTTTTATCAATTAAGTTTGTTGAAAAAAACCCCAAAGCTGTCTATAACCCCACAGCTGACAGGACACTAACCTCCTTGCTGCTATATTGAGATTTCCTGGCTAAGTGTTTCAGAAATAAAACTTGATAGGACCTGGCAGCCATGTCTGCAGATGTGGAAAAGGTTTAGGCATACAGATCCACACTAAACGACAGTGCAAACAACACAGACTCTATGGGGATTATCTTTTCAACCTCCCTCCACAAGAAACACTACTTATTTCTTCTTTGAGTAAAGAGGTTTCTCAAACAAATAGAATATAGCTGTATTTTCGTTCTTTAAACTATTATAAAATATCATGACAGTACGGCAGAAGCGGAGTTAGTATGACGGAAATGATAGGAGCCCCACAAGGACCAAATATATCTGGGCACACGTTTTTTTCTGAAACTGTTTCTCCAACCAAGGACCATGTATGGATATAACCTAGAACCTTTACTCGGACGAAGCTCGTGGTAGCTCAATAACCAATTAGTTTCCCATAGTAAGGGGAACAGGGACTATCTCTGACAGGAACTCAATGGCAGGCTATTTGACTCCTCTCCCCTCCCCCCCCCGCATGGGAGGAGCAGTTCTGCTAGGCCACAGAGGAGGACTTTGCAGCCAATCCTGAAGATACCTGATAAAATAGGGCCAGACGAAAGGGAAGGAGGTCCTCCCCAATCTGTGGACTTGAAAAGGGGCAGGGAGAAGCTTAGGGAGGGAGGGTGGGATTGGGAGGGAATAAGGGAGCAGGATACAGCTGGGATACAGAGTTAATAAAATGTAACTAATAATAACAAATAATAAAAAAAGAGAGAAAAAAGTAAATTCTGATATTTGTATGTTGAATATTTTAATGTAGAAAAAAATTCTTTTTCTCCTTTATTCAAATCACAGAATATATTTTTTAAAGCAATAGAATCCAAAAGATTTAGTGAAAAGTTTTCAACAGTGAAAAAAACTACAGAGCAAGAAAAGGCTGATGAGATTCAGTGACCCACTGGATGTCCTTAGGGTGGAGAAGGGGTTGATGGGAAGAACAAATGCAGTATATAAAGAAAATGAGACTTAAGTGGGGGAAATGGCATCCTTGAAAATATGACTGACACAAAAGCAATGTTGAAGAATGAACTTCAGGCCTTTAATTGAATCAAAGTTACTTTATCCATGATTACAGAAGGCTTAAAATATATGGCCATGTTGTGCCAGCAAATATGGAGAAGATTGCATACAAGTCTTAGGTTTTAAGCATGAGCAGCATATTCACATTTATTTTTGTTAAAGCTATAGTGAAAATAATATGCATCTGACCAGATAGGAACTTTTGTGAAATTCATAACAAGTACAGCAATTCATACCATTCTGTAGAAATCTAAGGATTTTATTTTCTTTCGAAGCATCAGGTTTAATAATGTGAAAGCCATTTTGACCTATAAGAGCATCTGATTCTCACATCAAGGTATGTGTTCAAAGATGTAGTGAGTAAGAACAGGACAGAATGAGGGCATCCGTGTGGTAGTAAGAGTGGCATTAAGGCTTCTACTCAGGAAATTTGACAAGTATATTTTCATGTTTGCCTTCATTTTGCTTGTTGGTTGGCCAGCATCCTAGGGCTGAGTACAAATTGTTTCCTATGTTTAAAGTGTTCTCTGTGCTCTGCTTCTAAATCCGACTAAAAGGAAGCTGGCTCTTTCAACTCAACCAAGATATATGGGCTTTTACTATACTGTTTATAAATAGAATATCTATATTTTAAAGTATATTTATTGTAACAGTCATGTGTTTATTTAGCCAATCAATTGATTATTCAGTGTGGACTTATGTATTCTTTCCCACCCAGCAAGCAGGTGCTTGTCAAAAATAAGCTAATAAGAAATGTAAAATAAACATTTTATTATATTAAAATGTCTTCTCTTAGAATTTTATCATTATTTAAACATTGTTTTTTTTAATGTCTACTGGCTATCTGATTTGTTTCCATTTCAATTTATTTTGTATTTCAAGATGTGCCCACAATTTATTATCTTTGAATGACCTGTGTTGTTAAGTTTAGAGAGATTAAAACATGTTACAATGAATTTTTTTTCAGTTTATAAATTTTCCAACAAACCTTACACCAACTTTAAAAATATGTTTACAGAGATTTAAATTATACTTGGTGGACAGGCATCTTGGTCAAAGAAAATCACCAAACTTCCTCAATTAGATACTTTTCCAACTTTTGTATATTCATTTGGAACCCCACACATGTCAAGGCATAACACTATTGTGCATTCACAGTAAAGTTGGTAAGACTTTTAATCAAAATTAATCAAAAGAGATGGGGATGGGCACTTCATACTCATCAAAGGAAAAATTGACCACGATGACACCAACATTTGTAAAATAAACATTACTAAAGCTTAAATAACACATCAAAACCCACACATTAATAGTAGGAGATGTCAACCCACCTCTCTCACCAATGAATAGATCATTGAGATGGAAACTAAACAGAAAATAATGAATCTAATTGCATTATGAATCAATTGGACCTAACAGATATCTTCAAATTATTCCATCCAAACCCAAATGAACATAGCTTCTTCTCAGCACCTTATAGTACCTTCTCCAAGGACACATAACAAGCCTCAGCAAATACAAGAAAATTGAAATAACACCTCGTGTTCTATCAGACTACCATGAATTAAAGCTAGACTTCAACAATAACATCAATAATAGAATGACTACAAACTCATGGAAACTGAACAGCTCTCTACTTAATGACAACTGTGTCAGTGAGGACATAAAGAAATTAAAGACTTTCTAGAATTCAATGAAAATGAAGACACAACATACTCAGACTTATGAGACTCAATGAAAGCAGTGCTAAGAAGAAAGTTCATAGTGCTAACTGCTTTCATAAAGAAAGTAGAGAGAGCTCGTGCTAGCAACATAACAACTCATGTGAGAGCTATAGAATAAAGTAAGCAAACATACCCAAGAGAAGATGAAGGCAGTAAATAATCAAACTCTGGACTGAAATTAATAATCTAGAAACAAAGAAAACAATATACAGGATCAACAAAACCAAGAGCTTTTTAAAAGACACAAGGAGAATATCCAAATTAATAAAAATAAGAAATAAAAAGGCTGATATAACAACAGACACCAAGGAAATCCAAAGAATCATTAGATTGTACTTTAAAAATCCATTTGCCACAAAATTGGAGAATCTAAATGAAATGGATAATTTTCTTGATAGATACCACTTACCAAAGTTAAGTAAAATCAGGTTAACAATTTAATTATACCCATAACCCCCAAGGAAATAGAAGGAGCCCTGGGCCAAATGGATTTAGCACAGAATTCTACAAGACTTTCAAAGAAGAACTAGTAGCAACACTCTTCAAACTAACTATTCCACAAAATAGTAACAGAAGGAACATTGTCAAACTCATTCTATGAGGCCAAAGTCACCCTAATACCTAAAGCATATAAAGATTCAACAAAGAAAGAGAATTTCAGACCAATCTATCTCATGAACATTGATGCAAAAATACTCAATAAAATACTTGCAAACCAAATCCAGGAACACATCAAAAAGACCATCCATCATAATCAAGTAGACTTCATCCCAGGAATGCAGGGATGGTTTAACATATCAAAATCCACCAATATAATCTATCATATCAACACACTAAAAAATAAACCACATAATTATCTCATTAGATGCTGAAAAGGCCTCTGTCAAAATCCAACACCCCTTCATGTTTACTTGGAGAGATCAGGGTTACAAAGCACATACCTAAACTAAGTAAAGGTAATATACAGAAAGCCAATAGCCAACATCAAGTTAAATGAAGAGAAATTTAAAGAGTTCCCACTAAAGTCAGGGACCAGACAGGGCTACTGACTCTCACCATAGCTCTTCAATATAGTACTTGAAGTTCCAGATAGAACAATAAGACAAGTAAAGGAGATGAAGGGGATACATATTGGAAGAGAAGTCAAAGTATAGCTATTCACAGATGATATGATAGTATATACAAGTGAGCCCCAAGATTCCAACAGAGAACTCCTACAGCTGATAAACACCTTCAGGAAAATGTCTGGATATAAAATGAACTCACACTGACTCACAAGGAACCGCCAATCTTTTGTCTGGGCAATCAAGGGTGTACAAAGACAAGATTGGTGACAAGGACTTCTGCATGACATTACTATGAGCATAAGAACACATACTTGGAAGACTAAGGAATTTCAAGTCAGCCTGGGCAAGACAGTTAATACTGTCTCTGTCTCTCTGTCTCTCTCTTGCTCATACACAAACATTCTGGATTGCCTTATCTGAAAGGATTCAAGGTATCAATGTATTTGTGACCTGCCACAATCCCATCAAAAGTGACCTAAAAGAGTACGATTGCTGGCCGGGAAAGCACTCTGTAACTGAGTGCTCACCTCAAAACGTCAAGGCTTGGGTCCACCCTTAGCACAGAGAACAAAGGGACTTACCTAAGTTGTTTGCATGCAGTGCATCTTGGAATTCCTCCTTCTATTAAAACTACCTCATCACCAAACCTTCAGCAGAGTGCAGGGAATCATATGAAAGAAGGGGAGTTCGATGTGGAAAGGATAGGAGCTCCACAAGGACCAAACATATCTGGGCACAGGGTCTTTTCTGAGATGGACACTCAACCAAAGATCATGAGTGGATAAAACCTAGAACCTCTGCTCGGATGTGACCCGTGATAGCTCAGTAATCAATTGGTTTCCCATAGTGAGGGGAACAAGGACTATTTCTAACAGGAACTCAATGACAGGCTCTTTGACCTCCCCAGCTCACAAGGGAGGAGCAGTACTGTTAGGCCACAGAGGAGGACTTTGCAGCCAGTCCTGAAAATACTTGACAAAACGGAGTCATATGAAAGGGGAGGAGGTCCTCCCCTATCAGTGGACTTGGAAAGGGGCAGGGAGGAGATGAGGGAGGGAGGGTGGGATTGGGGAGGGAATGAGGGAGCAGGATACAGCTGGGATACAGAATTAACAAAATGTAACTAATAAGAAAAATAAAATAAAATAAATCAACTTACAAAGCCTTCCTTTATACAAAGGACAAAGGGCTGAGAAAAAAAGTAGAGAAACAATATCCTGCACAATAGCCACAAATAATATAATGTATCTTGGTATAATGCTAACCAAGCAAGTGAAAGACCTATATGACAAGAACTTCAAGTCTTTGAAGAAAGAAATTGAAGAATTTAGAAGATGGAAAGATCTCCCATGCTCATGGGTCAGTAGGATTACCATGGTAAAAATGGGCATCCTGCCAAAATCCATCTATAGTAATGCAATTCCCACCAAAATTCCAACACGATTCTTTACAGACCTGGAAAAAGAATCCTTTCAGTTCATGTGGAAAAATAAAAGACCGAGGATAGCCAAAACAATAAAAGAACTTTTGGCAGTATCAACATCTCTGATTTCAACCTATTCTACAGAGCAATAGTAATAAACACTGCACAGACAGGTTGATCAATGGAACAAAACTGAAAACCCAGAAATAAACCCACACTCCTATGGCACTTGAGTTTGGACAAAGAAGCCAAAACCATACAATGGAAAACAGAGGTATCTCCAGCAAATGGTGCTGTTCTGACTGAATGTCTACATGTAGAAAAATGAAAATAGACCCATACTTAAAACCCTGTCCAAGACTCAAGTCCAAGTGGCTCAAAGACCTTGAATTAAATAAATCCAGAAACTCTATTATAAAACAAAGTGCTGAAAAGTCTTGAACTCATTTGCAAAGGAGACAACTTCCAGAACAGAATATCAACATCACAGGCTCTGAGATCATCAGTTAATAAATGGCCATTCTGATGAGTGTAAGGTGAAATCTCAGGGTTGTTTTGATTTGCTTTTCCCTGATGGCTTAGGATGTTGAACATTTCTTTAAGTGTTTCTCTGCCATTCGATATTCCTCTATTGAGAATTCTCTGTTTAGATCTGTACCTCATTTTTTTTTTTGATTACTTGACCTGTTGCTGTTTAATTTCTTTAGTTCTTTATATATTCTGGATATTCGCCCTCTGTCAGAAATAGGGTTGGTGAAGATCCTTTCCCAGTCTGTAGGCTTTTATTTTGTTCTGATGACAGTGAATCTTATGGAAGAAGGGAAATATGGGAAAATGTGGAGGGGACTGGTGATCCACAAGGAGAGCAACAGAACCAAGAAATCTGAGCCCAGGGGTCTTTTCTGAGATTGATACTCCAACCAAGGATCATTCATGGAGATAACCTAGAACCCATGCACAGATGTTGCCCATGGCAACTCAGTCTCCAAAAGGGCTTCCTAATAAGGGGAACAGGGGCTTTCTCTGACATGAACTTAGTGGCTGTCCCTTTGATTACTATCCCTTGGCGGCAGGGGGCAAGAAAGCCTTACCAGGCCACAGAGGAAGATAATGCAGCCAGACCTGATGAGACTTGATAGGCTAGGGTCAGATGTAATGGGGGGGGGAGGACCTCCCCTATCAGTGGGCTGGGGAAGGGACATGGTAGTAGAAGAAGGAGGGAAGGCAGGATTGGGAGGGGATGAGGGAAAGGGCTACAGCTGGGATACAAAATGAATAAATTTAAGTAAATAAAAAATAAAATAAATAAATAGATAAATAAGTAGATAAATAAATAAATGAAAAAAAATGGGGTCTCATGCCTGGCATCAGGGGATAAAATTATTCTCAGTCCTGATGTGACTTGATGTGCAGGGGAGAGTTGATATGGGGGAGGGGGGTTCCCTTTCCTTGGGGAAAGGGTTAGGGGAATGGGTAAGGAAGAGAAAGGGTGGACTGGGAGAAGAGGAGAGAGGGACATCCTTGGGATGTAAAGTAAATAAACTGAAATAAAATAAAGTAAAACAATAAACTTGGTAAATGCATGTACAATATAAGCCATGCTAAATGAAGCTTTTTATTTTATTCAGTTTCTTAATATGGGATATTTACTTCAGTCATCTGCATATCATCTCTATTAAAAACCATTCTCATACTCAGTAAATGCTGATTGTGAGAGAAAAGACAGGAAACAGAGGAGGACAGAGGGGTGTAGGCAGGAGTACAGGAGGCCTGCAGGTACTCACAGGCTAGGGTTACTAGAAACACAATTTGAAACTGAATCCCAACAACAAAACCCTCCTAAAGTGTCTGGGTTTACATCTATTTAGAAAATATATATTCTTTTGTATAAATGTATATGGTATCTGTGCCTAAGCTAATTAATTGTTTTGACAACTACCCCATTCAATAGTTTCTTGTTATTTTATTTATTTATTTATTTATTTATATATTTATTTATTTATTTATTTATTTATTTATCTATCTATCTATCTATCTATTTATTTTTTATTTATTTATTTATTTTTGCTGTTACTTTTATTTGGAGACAAGTCTTGATATGTAGCCCAGGATCATTTAGCACTGAAGATCTTCCTGCCTCAACCTCCTAAGTGCTGGGATTGAAGGAATCTATCACCAAACACAACTTGTTTTACTTAATTTGAGTTTTCAGTTATGCATTAAGATATTTGACTCCACTTGGCTGGTATTTTAATGTGTTTCTGCATTTACACTCACATTGGCTTACACGAAATGTACAGAAAATACAAATGTCATTAATATTGATAGCCCTTGCTGACTTGTCTGTTGCTCAAGAAATAGTCACAAAATGAATAAAGTGTAATTAGTAAAAGTTAAATAAAAAATTAAAAAAAAAGAAATAGTCACTTACAGAGATGAGCTGAACCATTGGAAAACTACCGTGTATCTAGTTATAAGGTTAGTATTTAGTGCCAAGAGTCACATAGTAAATTTTCACAAACAATGCATATATCTCAAACTGAAGTTACTGTTTAAGCTTTTTAAAGTGCATTATTGTCAAGGGAACTGCAGAATTTCAGCATGAAAACTTATTTATTTTAGGAAAAAGAAAGCATTTAAATTTAGACTGTGCACTTATCTTCCAGAAAAACATTAAACTACCACATTTGCAAAGTAGATTTACAAGAAAGCAAGAGAGTAACAATCTCACCCTTGTGCATATATGAATTTTGAATTCTACTAACTAATATTTAACAGATATTTTTGGTCTAATTTTTTTCCTCATGGCCATTAATATGACATGATGATTTTGTCTTTGAGGGCATACTGGATAGAGCTGAAGCTAGCAAAACCCATTTTTATGAAAGAAATCCATATTATGGTTTCTGTAGATAGCTCACAATATCCAGTGGTTTATTACTGATTATTATCTATTAATATTAACTTCAGAAATAATTTTAAAGTTAAATGAATCATGATTGCAAAAGAGCACATAAACTGATATAACTGAGATTTATTGAGTCATTAGTACACAAAAAAATTAGTATTTTATTGTTTTAAAATAGTGAAATAAAAATGACAAATTTTCATAATTTGATTGGCCTGCTCGTTTATCACTGCCCCCTGAGGGGGGAGCAGCCTTACCAGGCCACAGTAGAGGACAATGCAGCCACTTTTGATGAGAACTGATAGACTAAGATCAGAAAGAAGAGGAGAACCTCCCCTATCAGTGGACTTGGGGAGTGGCATGCATGCAGAAAGGGGAGGGAGGGTGGGATCGGGAGGGGAGGAGGGAGAAGCTTATGGGGGAATACAAAATGAATAAAGTGTAATTAATAAAAAATTTTTTAAAAAAATGACAAATTTTAATCATTTTTTTTGTATCTGTGTTGCAATGGTTTTGAACTTCTGATTTTCTGCTTTGCACCTACTGAGTCTCATGAAGGTCTGGGTTTGCACCAAGGGCCTCCTCGGTACTTGGTGGGCTCTTAGCAACTAAGCTCCACCCCAGTCCCTGACTTCACCTATCTCTTTGTTGGAAAACATGTCTTTTCTTGTAATTCTTATACACAATGCCCATCTAATCTTTCAAGTAGGCTTAACTGATGGACTAGTTTATATTTTTCATACCTCCACCACAGTGATTTGTTATATCTTGAAATGAATTATGTTGGCGAGGATAAAATACCAGGAAAAAAATGGGGCATTCTTGTAAATATAGTTTTGTGCCATTCAACAAGTCCTTATGGTTTGGTTAACAAACTTGTTCTTAATATTTCTAAACATTAATAGCCCTGAGTTTTACAGTATAGAATGTACACACACATAAGTATATACACATACGTGTGTGTAAGTTTTTAAATCTTTTCACTTCGATTTCACTTGCTTAGGCATTATTTAGATTCACTTAAGTTATAAGTATTTTGACATTTCTGTGATTGTCATTTCCTAACTTAGTTCTACAGTGCTCTGAAAACACATTTTAAATGATTTTAATCCATGTAAACTTACTGACTTTTAATAGAGAAAATTATACATATTTATGATACATTTAAAATGCTTTGATATTTGAATTCAGAGAAATTAAATGGAAGTAACTGCTTAACCATTATCTTACACAATTGCAATTTTGAGAGGGTGATTATAGTAAAAACTCTCCTAACTTTCAAAAACATAATGTATTATTAATGATTGTCATTAACAAATCATTAGATCTCTAAAACATTTGAAAGCTGAACTGTTGTGAAATTTTAGACTGTTCACTGCCATCTTACTGTCCTCACCACAGTCCCCAAAGACCTCTGTTCTAATTTCTTTTTGCACAAGTGTAATGTATTTAGACTCCACATGTGTTTTACATCATCTTGGGCTATTGCACAACTGAACTGGAGGATAGAAAATTTATAAACAGTGATTTCTCAAGGTTCTGTGAACTGGAAAGTCCAGGGAAGATGAGGCTGACAGGACCTTTTTACTGCAAAAAGTAAAGAAATTATGGGGCATAGCAAAGGAGTGACATCAAAACTCACCTTTTTTTCTTTCCTGTGCTACTGAAAGTTGTTTTTGTTTGTTTGTCTTGTTTTGTTTTTGGTGTATAGTATTAATCTATTGATGAGGGGAGCTAGCAGTTGGGAATTGGCAATGAATTTCTAACACCAAAGCTTATGGGAAACATATTTGCACCCTAACATTACGTTGCTGATCCCCGAGTATGTATCATTTTCACATACAAAATATTGATTACATTTTAATAAATTCAAAGTCTTATCTCATTATTCCACAAACTCAGAAGCCCCAAAATCTAGAGTGTCACCTAAATTAGATATGAGAGAGACTCAGGGCTTGATACAACCCTGGGCAAATTCATTTCTTCTCATGAACTAATAACTCAATTAAGGAGCTAATTGCTTCCAAAATACAATTTGAGTGAATTTCCCACTTCAGAAGGGAAAAATTAGAAAGGAGAAAGGTAACCAGATTTGGGTAAGTCCATGTGATGAGGAAAGACAGAAGCACCTTAAGCTCTGTTGAGTCCATGTTCTAGATTCTCAGAGAAGACGTGAGAAGAGATGAGGATTGAAGGCCATCACTGGAGGGATGAGCAGCCCTGCCGCTCACAGGCCGAGCCGAATTCACTCAGTAGCTGGATGAACTTGGCGCCTCACCTCTGCAATTTCTCGAAGTTGAAGGTGCACGTTAGTAAGCCTGTTCTCAAGGCTTCAGTGGGTGTCACTGTATGACCCTGTAGTGGCCATGATTCCCTGGGCTCCGTTGGCTATTGACTTGTATTCCTTTTCATCACACTCTCTTTTCTGTGATCCGTTCTGTTGGTGGAGCTCTTCGCTGCTTTATTTTTTATTTAACTTCTTTTTAATATTTCTACCTTCATTTTATTTTGAGTAGAGTATTTCTAACTCCATCGAATTGTGTTTTAATAACCTAGATTGTCCTTTATATTTAAATTAGTTATTTCTTTGTGTCTTCTTTCATATCAAAGGGCTGATTCCGATCATCTGTAAGTTCACTGAGATGCAAATCAAATCACTGTGACTTTTTGAAGTTTTTCAACAGGTTTAGACATGTATCGTCCTTAGTCGTGTCTAGGTTGCTCTCATTTGGGACTGTTGCTGTGGGGTCTGCGGCTCTTGGCAGGATAGCAAGTAGCAGCAGCCAAGACTGAGGAGCCCTGAGGGGAAGAGTAAAGCGGGGTGTCAGCAAGCTCTCTCTCTGTGCCAGGAGGGGTGTGGGAAGGTGACAAAGGACTAGATGGCACTTTGGGACGCCCAAGGCGTGACGACTTGGAGGAACATCAGGGGCACGCTTACTGACCCTAGAGCAGTGGCTGGAGATGGAAATGCAAACCGAAGCCGTAATCCATCCAAGATCCAGCATACCCGCAAAGCCTGGGTTCTGGTGGGAAAGTGTCTGCTAAGACGAGAAAACTGGGGAGAGTAGTTGACTTTGTGCAGAAGATTGACGAAGTCATCTAAATCCTTTCTGGTTTCCAGTTTAGGAAGCTATGCCCTACTTGCTGAATAATGAATGAACTGTTGAGACTTTGTCTCTCCTTTTCACCTTGTTCGGGGCGTCTCCGCAGGTGCACAGGCTTTGTGTGTGTGTTTCCCTCCACACGCAGTCACGATATCTTAAACTAGCTTACTTTCTCCTCTACTAATAATACCAATTACTTCTGTTTTCTCTTTATTAATTTTGTATAAATTACACTTTCCCATCATCTGACCTCACCATTTTTTACCTAATGTACATTACTTCATTACTTGTAGATACTGAATAGTGTGCCTATGCTGCATTTTTAGTAGGACCGATGTGATTCTAATTAAAAGCATTTATCAAATTACTGGACTTAATCTACTCTTTGGCTGTTTATTGTCTACATAAAGTTATATATTTCTTCTATTGATTGTTAAATAATTTTTTTTAGTATAAAATGACAAACCATATAGTTTTAGTTTTTCCTTAATATCTCTGGATCATACCTATCTTACTTTTCATCTTTCTGTGACTATATATATATATATATATATATATATATATATATATATATATAGTGTTCAGCAAGTTATCTGTAATGTCTCTTAATTCTAGATTTTCTAGATTTTTTTATACTTCAAGCTATATTATCTATCTGTCTATCTATCATCTATCTATCTATCTATCTATCTATCTATCTATCTATCTATCTATCTATCTATCTAACACTCACTATGTAGCCTTGGTTGCGGTGAAACCTGCTGTGCAGACTAGGATGGCCTCAAACCCACAGAGTCCATGTGTTTTTCAGGTGGTAGAAAACTCCCAAGATGTTCATTAAGGAATAAATGAATAAATTTGTCTCAGCCATTTATTGTGTGGTTTTAATTGTGTTAAATTGTGTTCAATAAAAAATTAAATTACTTGGCTAAGTTTGTTACATTTATGGATTATATTAAATTTAAAAATAGGGTATGTGAATGGCTAAGCCAACTGAAACCCAGCAATCCATATATGTATGAACAATGGAAATTAACATGTGTTTTCCTAAGAGTTTCACCCCCAAAAGGAATAATACACACACACACACACACACACACACACACACACACACACACTAGCTCAGCCATCACATCTTTTATTAGTATTAAAAAGTTTCTGTTCAGGGAAGATAAATAGAGACATTGTATCCTTTCATGTTCCCTGAAGATAAATGGAGATGTTGCAAGCTCACCACAGGATACCTGTGTTCTTAGGAAGTTTTTAATATTGTGATATTTTTAAGTACTATATTTTGGAATTTTATATTTCTTTTCTCTTCATTTTGGAATATAGAAAGCTAATTATTTTTATATCAATTGACTATTGAGATCATTTTAATAAATAGAAAAAATGATGTGACTTATCAAATGCTATAAATTTTCTGTGCATGATAGTATTTATGATTAATAAAAATTATTACTCTCACAAATCTTTGAAATTTCTTTTTTTTTCCTTTTTGACCAAGGACTCCTGTGTGATGTAAATTAAACTTGTAAAGACAAATAATTTTAATTCATTATTCCCAGTAGGAACCTTTTATTATCACATGACCTATTCTATTTCTTGATTCTGGATTTCTGTACACTAGCAGTGTAATAGATACTTCTTTCCATAGTTTACAAAGAATTGTTTACATCATGTATTTCAGTTGCAATTTATCAGGCACAATTAATTATTGACTTCCTGCCTAATTGGACTGTTATAAAATAACAGATTTTTAATTTAATCACCTGAGATTTGCTGACATTTAAATCAATTGAAATGAATGTGTGTTCTGAAAAGAATGATTGGGATTTCTTTTTATCATCTTAGGGTTGTTCATTATCTTCTTCAGACACAATGGGGTTTTTATAATATCTATTTGTGATATTTCTCTGTGTTATATTTGAAACTATCTAATGATTCATTCAAACATTGTTGTTTCATAATAAGTACACAAGTCCAGGCAAAGTTTGACACCAACTGATTTTTGTACATTTATATTTTATCCAGTTACTTGGCTGCAAGTGTCTTTGAGCTGTAAAATTTTACCCCTGAAAATTTTAGGGACATTTATGTATATTATGTATACTATTCTATCATCTGCAAATAAAGATACTTTGACTTCTTCAATTCCAAATTGTATCCCTTTGATCTTCTTCAGTTGCCTTATTGTTCTATATAAGACTTGAAAAGGTATACTAAACAGGTATGGAGAGAGCGGACAACCTTGTCTTGTTCTTGATTTTAAATGAATTTCTCTCCATGTTGATATTGTCTATGGACTTGCTGCAAATGGCTTTTATTGTCCTCTGTATCCCTAATCTTTCCAAGACTTTTATCATGAAAGGGTATTTCAATTATATATCTGAAAACTTACTGTGATGTTTTAATATCAGTCAAGACATTTTCTCTACTTCTATGACTCCTCAACAATGTTTGAGTATGAATATATATACTTCCCTTCTTTCTTATAGCTCATGTCTCCTCAGATTACTGACAAGTCTATCCAGCAAAGGGTGCACAGTGTTCTAGTGTAACATTTTTTTACTTGATTCTTGGATTTGACATAGGATCTCACAAACTTGTTTTTTAGTTAGTTATCTATTATTGTGACAAAACACCATGACCAAGTCAACTCAGAGCATTTAATTGGGGTCTTGTGGTTCCTAAAGGTTAGAGTCCATGATCACCATGGAAGCAGGCAGGAAGGCATGGCAGTTGTTCCAGAGCTGAGAACTTACAACTGTTCCACAAGCAAGAGGCAGAGAGCTAACTGGAAATAGCATGGTCTTCTTAAACCCCAAGACCACCCCAGTGAAATACCTCCTCCTTCAAGGCCACATCTCTTTAACCTTCACAAACAGTAATACCAACTAAGGACCAAGTGTTCAGATACATATAAGAGTCATTCTCATTCAAACTATTACAGGAGTTTTTTAGTTAATGATTTTTTTTAAACTAACACTATTTGTGAGGTCCTAACATGACAACAACACTGAATAACTGCAAAAAAATATAGAGAATTGGCTCAGAATTTCATTGCTATCTGTTAATTTCACTATTTGCTGTACACAAATCTCTAAAACTAGAGTAAGGACAGTATTCAACAACTACTTTTATTAAGTAAATCATAAAAGTAAGACAGGATCATCAAAACAGATGTCTGTCTGTCTTTCCATCTATCCATCCATCCATCCATCCATCCATCCATCCATCCATCCATCCGTTTATATCTATCTATCTATCTATCTATCTATCTATCTATCTATCTATCTATCTATCTAAATATCAATCTTCAGACCTAAGGGTACAGCTAAATAGTTTGGTTCTCAGGTAATGGTACTATTTAGGAACCTTCTAGAAACATTAGGATTGATGCCTACTTAAAGAAATATCTGGTCCTGAGTGCAGTCTTCACAATTTCCTGTGTGCTGCCAAGTAGAAACCTTCTTCTCTTTCGATACTTCTCTGTCTTCATTGTCTTTGTTTATGCCACACACCAAGAATATAAAGATGATGCCCTTGAAATTGAGCTGAAATAACATGGCCCAAACCCCCTTTATCAAATACTTTTTTACAGTAATGGAGAGTCTGACTAGCATAGAAAGTTGATGCGGACTTGTTCCTATGACTAAACCCCATGACTCTGTAGCCTTTGGAACTGCTTTGTGGAAAGAATTTGGAAGAGTTGGACCAAACATGAGAGAAAGCCAAGAATGTTTGAGCAGAACTTAGTGCAGTTTTTTGGTAGGAGCTCAACACAGCAAAACACCAGACAGAATGGAAAATAAAGAATGAACCCATGAAATCTCAAAACCAGAATTCCTTGGGACTCAGACCCAAGGTTATTATTGTGACAAAGAGCTTCTCTGTATTTTGTCCATATTCTGAAATGTTGAGGGAGACAGAGTTTTAAAGTAATGGACAAACTACTCAGGATGAGGAGATTTGGAGCAGCCAGCAATCAAGCTGTGGTATGGGTATTGCTGGCTTCTTTTTGATAGACTTGCAGTGATAATTTGTAGCAAAAGTTTCAGAAGACATGCACTTTGATCATAAAGGAACATGGTTAAAACTAGAGTTAAGAAAGTCTCTGAAGAGATCATCACATTTAAACCAACCACTTGAAACGCTGCTTGGTAGAGTCTTTCAGATGCCTTCTGCAGTAGACTCCTGTCATATGTACAATGCACATCTCATTTGTCTTTCTAAGTGAGGCTTGATCTTCTTACCCCGTGTTTGCTTTCTTGTTTATCTTCTTTAGGTGTATATTCTTCATTATGTTTATCATATCTTGTAGGTCTATATAAGCAAGTATATACCATGTTTGTCTTTCTCTTTCTGGGATACTTCACTCAGAATGATCTTTTCTAGATCCCACCTTTTGCCTGCAAATTTCATGATTTCCTCATTTTTGATTGCTGAGACTCTACCAAGCAGCATTTCAAAACAGATACTAAGACTCATAACCAAACCTTCAGCAGAAGGGGAGTTAGTAAGACGGGGAAAGGATAGAAGCCCCACAAGAACCAAATATATCTGGGCTCAGGGTTTTTTTCTGAAACTGTTTCTCCAACCAAGGACCATGTATGGATATATCCTAGAACCTTTGCTCAGACGAAGCTTGTGGTAGCTCAAAAACCAATTGGTTTCCCATAGTAAGGGGAACAGGGACTATCTCTGACAGGAACTCAATGGCAGGCTCTTTGACCTCCCCACCCCACAAGAGCGGAGCAGTCCTGCTAGGCCACAGAGGAGGACTTTGCAGCCAGTCCTGAAGATACCTGATAAAACAGGGCCAGACGAAAGGGGAGGAGGTCCTTCCCAATCTGTGGATTTGGAAAGGGGCAAGGAGGAGCTGAGGGAGGGAGGGTGGGATTGGGAGGGAATAAGGGAGTGGGATACAGCTGGGATACAGAGTTAATAAAATGTAACTAATAATAATAAACAAAAAATGTTCTCTTAAAAAAAAAAACACATGAAGAGGGGCTGGAGAGGTGGCTCAGTGGTTAGGAGCACTGAAAAAAAATAAGCCAACCATTTAACATGGGGACAATATAAAAGGTGATATTTTAGGAACTGACCTTATCAGACACATCCCAGGCCTGAAGGTATGGAAGAGTAGATTTACTGGAATGATCTTCATCTGGAATTACAGAGCCTCCAGCCTGTTCTCCTCCCACAGAAAGTGTTTTTCTAAGGTTTGCCAGTCTTCTTTAGTTTAAGGGGAATTGCCACTGTTTGATCTATTGGCAGATTTTGGTATAGTCATGTGATGTTTTGTCAGACATGCCAAATGAAAAGGCTGTCCAATCAGGAGGGTTCTACTCAAATTTCACAGGAATTTCTGTAAGAAGAGGCATTGCATACAAGGGTCAGGATCTCTAAGAAGTGCTTGAGAGGGTGGTTTTCTAAAGATGTGAGGATGAAGCCTTAAGCTCTGGTGGATAAATCAGAGTGCTGGAGAGGCTATAGGTGTGGAGAGCCACAGGCAAGGAGTGAAGTCTGAGAGAAATACCTGCAGCAAGTAGCAAGACTGCTAGTTAGTGTTGCAACTTCCCAAGCACACTGGAGCCATGTTCACGACAGACACCCAATGCCCTCAGTCCTGAATGCAAAGAAGACAGAATGGTTTCCCTGATGGACGTTCCTTTCCTCCCTCCTATTACCCATTTATTAAAGAACAATTTTCCTGTGTCATTGTATCTTAGAAGTGACAGAAGCACAAAGACAGGACCAGGACACACACACACACACACACACACACACACACACACACACACACATTTGTACTTAATTTTGTAGGAAGAAATCTATATGAACACACCGCTCAGGATTTGTTTGATCTAAACTAAACTTCTGTCTCAGTGCCATGGAAATTATTACTCTCAAACCCTCCCTGTGATACAGAGGGTAGATGATAAGAAACTTACCTGTACCACAATCTCAGAAATGACACTGAACCCTGAACAGATGGGTCAGATGAAATTCTGAAATGACTGCCTGGCTTTGTTCCCTTCCACGTATAATCTGCTAGCTAAACGTAGAAGCATGACAGGCAATTGGAATGTTAATGCTTTGTATCATGAGACAGTCATGGGAGCAGGGACAAGATGCTATGATTTGGGTATGAAAGGCCCACGGGTAATTCGTATTTGGTTCCTTTTGTCTGCTGATGCTACCTAGGGTGACACTAGGAACGTTAGATAAAGTATGTTAGAGAAACTAAGTCTTTCATGACATGCTTTTGAACATTCCCTTTCCCATTTTGTGTTTTCAGTGTAGTGCTGTGTAGTCCTTTCTTCCTCACACTTATGTCTTTATCATTTTCTGCTTGTACACAGGCTCTGAATTGAGAGAGCCAAGAATGAGATGTCGGCCGCTGTGAGCTAAAGTAAATCTGTCCTCTCTTAAAGCTCTTTAAAGGTCAGATATTATTGGGTCATACCTGTGTCAACTGAGAAAGCTCTTAGTGTTTTTTTCTTCTTCTTTTTTAATGTCCTCCCTTCACCCCATCATTGTTTGTACTACCTCTCAAGAAGACGTTAAATCAGTATAAAAAATGTTCCCATTTAAATATTACTCCATAGTAAGTACCCATACACCAGTGGTCCAGATCTTTCCCAGCTTTGGTAGTTGCATGATGCTGCTCCCTTACACCTGGTAGGTCTAGGAAGTAGTCACGGCAGAAAGTGAAGCCAGATTACAAAGCTCAAGGTCTATATGCTAGGGATCTGCTTTCCTCACTAAGCTATAACTCCCAAAGGTTCTACAACCTTCTTCTACAGTACCATCAGCTGGAGACAAATGTTCAAACACATAACCCTTGCTAGGCCTTGCACATCAAAACCATAGCAGGGTTGTGTCAAAGTGAAGATGATTGCAGACATTGTCCTTCTTTCGTATTTACTGTTTTCACTCAAGTACAAACCTTCAAATGCCATCTCTTAATGTGATACCATCTATTTACCAACCTTAGTATTTCATTCGTCTATTGACTGATAACCTCAGAAGTCCATTTTATTATATATATTCCCAATTCAAAGCCCTATGTTGATAAAATACAGAACTTAAGACTTAAAACCAGTCTGTGAGCAAAATCTTATATACATGATTGTCTTAGGCAGCATGCAGGCAGACATGGTGCAGGAGAAGGAGAGTTCTACATCTTGTTCTGAAGGCAGCAGAAGGAGAATGTGTGTCACACTGGGTATAACTCGAGAATAGGAGACCTCAAAGCCCATTCCCACAATGACATACTTTCTCCAACAAAGCCACACCTCCCAATAGTGCCACTACCTATGGCCAAGCAGTCAAACACATGAATCTATGGGAGTAATACCTATTCAAATCACCATAATGAAAAATATTGTTTCACAGAATAATACCAAGTGAAAAATCTTCACAAAATATTAAATACATAAACAAATATTTCTTTTGAAGGTAGGAAGGATAATATTTTTTTTAGTGGAAATATTCTCATACTTTCTAGCTTTTTTCTCATGAAACTAAATATAGAACATCTGAACTAGTGAAGAAATAGAAGGCTCTCAGCACCTTTATAGAGCAGACATAGAATGTATTTTCACGAGGTTATTTTTGTTAATGGTGTTTCATAAAGGTTAAAGTTGAGATAAAAAGCAACTCAATAAAGGAGAGTTAGTATAGCGATTAGATAACAGGGTGTTGACTCTTAATATGGAAAACTGCAAATTCCAACCACATACCTTGTGTTTATATGATTTGGGTGAACTAACCCATTTCTAGTGAATTCACTGAAAAAAATGAAATTCATTGAAAAAGGAGTTTTAGAAAAATATGTGGAAGGATGCCATTCCTATAGTGGCACTAAAGAAGACTTGAGGGTGAAGGAGAGAAGACATAGCATAATAGAAGAGTTATTTAGAAACTCTGAATGGTAAAATTCAACTTCATTTAAAAAATAAGTTATCCTGAAAGATATTTCTCCTTCACGGAATGAAAGGGAAAGCATTTTAATGATTGTTTACAAAATAATTTTAAATACAAAGCATAAGTATCCCATAAACTTGTATTTTCTTTTGTAAATTAATCCCTGACCTTAAAAGATAAGATTAGGTGATTAAATTAAAACCATAGAAGAGATTCACATTTTTGATTTTGCACTGTTAATTCTCTCCTGAACTGTCTGTTAAGGATGTCAGCTCTCTTTTTCAAAACCTCTAAAATATTGTAATTTTTTTGTATTCATCTAAATATAGAATTTTCTACTTTTAACCCCCCTTTGCCCAATAGGTTGTAATAGACAAGGTATAACACTGCAGGGAGAATATCATAGTTATTTTAAATGTTAGAGTCACTGGGGAGATTATGTATATGTTATAGATATTTGTTTTTAAGCATCTAATTGTGTGTTGTGAGCTATTTTTGCTTGAGTTAAGTAAGTAAGGAGCTTTGATTTATAATGAAGCATTAAAATTTATCATAGACTCCTAATACACATACATAATTACTTCATCATTAGAGTTACAGACTGCTAACATATGAACAAATTGGTGCTTAGTACAGATTTGCTAGGTGACACCGACACAGATATAATAAAAAACATTAAAAGATGAACAGTGAGCCCATGGCAGTGTAGTGTCCATGTGGGTTCCATAGTAATGGGAAGAGGGACTGCCTCTGACATAAACTGATTGGTCTGCTCTTTCATCACCTCCCCCTGAGAGGGGAGCAGCCTTACCAGGCCACAGAAGATGACAATGCAGCCACTCCTGATGAGATCTGATAGATCTCATCAGATCAGAAGGAAGGAGAGGAGGACCTCCCCTATCAGTAGACTTGGGGAGGGGCATGCATGAAGAAGGGGGAGGAAGGGGGAGATTGGGAAAGGAGGAGGGAGCGGCTTATGGGGGGATACAAAGTGAATAAAGTGTAGTTAATAATAAACAAAAGAAAAAGAAAAAAAAGATGAACAGTGAGGAGTTTGTGCCATAAGTGGAAAGAAACACATGGTGATAACTATTCAGAAAAGATCATGAAACACGTCTGGGAATGCCTGATAGTCCAGGGTTGCAGGCATAAGGCACATGTTACAGAAACGGTGGGGTTAGTATTGGGGCAAGAAGCTGAAGTTCCATCTTATAAACATTATGTACACCCAATTACACAAATCTGGAAGCAAACTGTGATCAAAGTTTCTGGTAAAAAAAATATTAATAAATTGGAAGCTTTGAGAAAATTGAATTCACTAGATTATTATTTCATTATTAAGTTGTTTTAGCTAAGCAGTTTTTCAAATTATGATATACTGATGTGACCTGACAGAGTGCTAAGAATAAATATTCTAATAAAAGTAACTATGTATTAGGAAATGACATCTGATGTGTACCAGTGACAGAAGAAAATGCAGGAGGGTGAGACAAGAGCAAATGTGGAGAGAGGAGAGGTGGTTGCAAGGTTTGGGAAAGTGACATGATGTAGTATTAAATGTCTCTGTTTTGTATTTCTGTTCTTTTCAGTGTAAAGCATATCCTTATGTGTGATGAATGAGGCAAACACACATTTCCAACTCCAGTTTCCTGGCCTCGATATCTTACTGTGTTTTTATTAGATATAAATTATTGGTCAAGAATAGGTGACATTTCATGGGATCTCTCTAAATGTCCTTAGCAAATTCCCATATATCTGTAATTATTTCAAAACAAATTTCTAAAATTATCATTTAGATTAGGATCCAAGAATAAGAACAAGAAGGTCAACAGGTTGATATAACAAAGCATATGAGGTAATGGTGACTTAGACTACCACATCATTTTAGATGTTAAGTACAATTTGACACTGTTGTGATTTGGGGTATCAGGAGAGACAAAGGAGTAACTGTGAAGTTATCAGGCACAGCTGATCATTGGATTGACAACATGGAGGCAAGGAGCACAGAAACCTTTGTGACCCAACGCTGAAGAAGAGAGCTCACCTGCAGTGGTTAATGGAAGGAGCCCCAGAATAATGAAATACCACTTGATACGCCAAGCTTCTTATGGGTAAAAGCAGCCTACAGGCTGATGAGTTTAAGGAACAAAAGTCAAGATGAAAAGAAAAATACATGTAATCGAAGAAATTGGTCAGACGGATGGATGAGAGGGAGAGGCACTGAAGAGGATATTTTCTAATTTAAAATGAGAATCGTGCAATCTCATATTTATAAAGAGTGACTCTAATTCAGTCATCAAATTACACTGGAACCTCAAGGAGTTGAGGAATAGGTTAAGTTAATGTAAAGACTGAAAGGAGCTCAGGTATTAGTTCTTGACTAGATGTCAGAAGTTGGGCATCACCAATATTGGTTTGTAAGTATATATTAAACATAAATCAATGATGGCAAAGATATTCCCTTTAGAAATTTAAGTATATGATATTAGCATACTTTTTTGGAAATAGTTGTGTTGAAGAATTTTTGACTTAGAGTACAAAGGGGGAAAAGTAAGTAGAAATGTACTAAAATAATAGTTTTAGAACCTCACAGCCAAATACTCATTAGATGCCAGCAGAAGGAAACTTGTTGAGTGGAAACCAAAAAAACTAAGTCATTGTCAATACTTCATGGAGAGAAAAGAAAGTGCATCAAAGCGGAATTGACTTTGACTCTACTCTTGACAGGAGGACTCTGAATTTAGGGAGAATTCTTTAGGAATTCAATGTTACAGCAATTGAATTTATGAGGAAATACTATTTTCAATTTTAATTTTACCTGAGAATTTAATAAAAGGGGATTATATTAACCACGGAACGTTCTTTTTTTGGCATCTTATTTCAGAAAGATAATGTTAAGTTTTTACTTACGGCATGATTCCTGATAGGTTCTCTGTGGTGATATGATTGAGCATAATTTTTATTAGAAATGAAAAACGGAGTATCTTTAAGCCCTGGATCCAGAATGATTTAATTAAGATCTTTTAAGACATATTTCTGAATTAAACTGGTGAACAAGGCTCAGACTTCTTTTCTGTTAAACTGTTCATTTTGTTTTTATGCTGGTTGATCATGGAATGTCATGATTGTAAGAACAAATACTTACACTGCTGTTGGAGAACACTTTTCTTCTGGTTAGTCTGTTTCCTTTTTAGTAGGGTTCCACATACCCTCTTTGGGGTTTCATTGAGGAAAGTGTCTAAAGATTGAGTAGGAAGTTTGAAGAAAGAAAACTGAAGTTTGTACTGTAGCATGCTTCTCCCTCTTTTGTCCACAATATACTTATTGTATGGTATGAAATTGCAACTAATACTAGGATCCAATGTTGTAAGACTAAATATCCACAAATATCATCTAGTCTCCTCAAAGTAAATGTTGATTAATATATCTTCATAGCCTGCCCTTTTCTTGTGTACTTTATTAATTATCAGAGCCGCTTAGTGATGAAGAATGTTATTGGTCAGGGTCGAGAGTCATTCTGCAGACTCTCACAATATCAAGACACAGACAATATGGAATCAAACCAGAATATTTAGCTTTGCTTTGTTTCTTTGATACTTGAGTTTTGACAAAGAAGCCAAAACCATACACAAAATACAGTATCTTCAAAAAATGGTGCTGGTTTAACTGGATTTCTACATGCAGAAAAATGAAAATTGATCCATATTTATCACCCTGCACAAAACTAAAGTCCAAGTAGATCAAAGACCTCCACATGAATCCAGACACACTAAATCGGTCAAAAGGAAAAGCCTAGAACTCACTGGCACAGAAGACAACTTCCTGAACACAACACCAAAATCACAGGCTCTAAGAGCAACAATCAATAAATGGTTCCTCATGAAACTGAAAAGCTTCTGTAAAGCAAAGGACACTGTTGTCAGAAGAAAACAAGAGCCTACAGACTGGGAAAGGATCTTAACCAACCCTATATCTGACAGAGGGCTAATATCCAGACTATATAAGAAGTAAAGAAGTCAAAAAGTAACAAATCAAGTAATCAAATTTAAAAATGGGGTACATGTGCAAAGCCTTCATCATATTGAATTTCTTCAGAGGGTTTCTCTTCGGTATGAATGTTTTCATACGTTGTATGTTTTCTAGAACTTTAACAATGCTCTTCAATATTATGATCTTCCCAATTGTAGCCTATAGCAATGAGGTTCCTATAGGTTTCCAGCATCACATCTTTGTAGAGACTCCTCTGGGAAGGATCCAGCAAAGCCCATTCTTCTCCAGTAAATTTCACATGCACATCATTGTAGGTCAATGCATTCTGGCATGGAAGAAGCAAGTCCATGTTTCTGTCTTCTTTAGATCCCATTTCACTTTTGCTCAACAGTGTTTTATGGAGGGCAACGGCCACTGCATACACTGCATTCCATATGGAATATCTGGGCTCAGAAACGGTCACCACATCATTTTCTTCTGGTTTAATCTCTGGGAAAACCGTTCCCGGTAGCAGCGCATCTCTAGCGGAAATACAACATGGTATATACTCGCTTATAGAGACCTACAAGATATGATAAACATAATGAAGTCTATACACCTAAAGAAGATAAACAAGAAAGCAGACACAGGGTAAGATGATCAATCCTCAATTAGAAAGACAAATGAGATGTGCATTGGACATATGACAGGAGCCTACCGCAGAAGGCATCTGAAAGACTCTACCAAGCAGCGTTTCAAAAGAGATACTAAGACTCATAACCAAACCTTCGGCAGAAGGGGAGTTAGTATGATGTGGAAAGGATAGGAGCCCCACAAGGACCAAATATACCTGGGCACAAGATTTTTTTTCTGAAACTGTTTCTCCAACCAAGGACTATGTATGGATATAACCTAGAACCTTTGCTCAGACGAAGCTCGTGGTAGCTCAAAAACCAATTGGTTTCCCATAGTAAGGGGAACAGGGATTATTTCTGACAGGAACTCAATGGCATGCTCTTTGACCTCCCCACCCCCCAAGGGAGGAGCATTCCTGCTAGGCCACAGAGGAGGACTTTGCAGCCAATCCTGAAGATACCTGATAAAACAGTGCCAGACGAAAGGGGAGGAGGTCCTCCCCAATCTGTGGACTTGGAAAGGGGCAGGGAGAAGCTGAGGGAGGGAGCGTGGGGTTGGGAGGGAATAAGGGAGCGGGATGCAGCTGGGATACAGAATTAATAAAATGTAACTAATAATAATGAACAATAATAAAAAATGGGGTACAGAGCTAAACAGAATTCTCTGTAGAAGAATATAGAATGGCAGAGAAACACTTAAAGAGATGTTCAACATCCTTAAGTCATCAGAGAGATGCAAATCTAAACGACCCTGAGATTTCACTTTACCCCCATCAGAATGGCTAAGATCAAAAACTCAAGCGACAATACATGCTGGAGAGGATGTGGAGAAAGGGGAACCCTCCTCTATTGCTAGTGGAAATGTAAATTTGTTTTGATTCTTTACGTTTTGTGTTTGCCTCACTTGCATTAGATGGAACATTCAATGTTTAACAAGTCCAAATTTGAGGCAAGGGGATCCTATAAATGTATAGTATCCATCAGTATTTTATGGCATGCACTGATTTATGCTAATTTAAATCATTAATGTTTTATAATTTTGTAGTAGAATGTGTATCTGCTATAACTGGCATTCATGTGAAAACACAAGAAAATGTAAACATCAAGGATAAAGGAATAGAGCTGGAGAGAAGCAAAATTAATCAGATGTATCTCTCAATGATACTTTATTCAGAAACACATGTAAGTTTTCATGTAAAAGACATTGTTACTTAATATGAAATGCTCTTTCTCTTTTAATAAAAAATACACTTGTACGTTAATGATACTCTACCTGTATATATGCTGCTCATTTTATAATTTCAACATAGCTAAGTTGATAGTTTAGAGAGTCAGGATAGAAGCACTCTGTTCACTTGAATAACTAAAGAAATTCCATTTTAGATCACTGCCATTAAGTGTGGGCAGGACTGTCATACCATTAGCATATCATAAATCTGACCACTTGCAAATATCCATTAAAAATACTGTTGAGAGAAGTACAGTACACAGTTTTTAAAATTAGGAAATTTGTCTCCATCTTCAAAATGAATTCTGTGGTTATAGGTTCAGAATCAGGATCTAAAGTTGTAGATCAGAAAGTATAGGCATTTGGTGAGTAATAACATAGAGATCAAATATAAATGTATCTTGTTCCCTTGTTCTAATTTTTTGCTCTTAATTAAATATTTTATTTCACAATACAAGATAATTCAAAAGTGATGTAAGACAAAAGGAGTACTAAGCGCTCCTTTAGTAATCAGTAAGGTCCTAAATAATGTTCTTACCACAAAATGATACGTTAACAAGACAAACAGAATGCCAAAATTTTAATCAATATTTTGTGTTGCATGGAAAAGGATTCTTCATAAACAAAAACACAATGACCCATAGGGAAGTGTCCCTTTTTATGTTTGGTTTTGAGGGTAAATGAACAACTCTATTTGAAGTATGATTGGATAAAAAAAAGTGATGTAATGCCAATAAACTGAGAGGAAATTTAGCCTAGGCTTGCTGTTCAAATCCTCCTGCAACTTCCCTGGTAGCTCTCTATTTGCTCCTGGGAATAAGGCAAACCTTCTAGAATGAGGCTTTTAGAATCTACTATCAAAATGATGGAGGGCAGAGGTTTCTTCAATGCCAGCTGTAACACAGAAATGTGGAGTAAAGTCATACAGATACTTTTTCAGTCTGTGGTTGCTTTGGGGAAAGGAGTCAAAGTTCTATGGGGGAATTTGGTGTGTGTGAGGGGTAACCTTACTTTTCACAGCCTGCCCTGGTGAAGGATGGCAGAGGGAGCCTGTTGCCAAGATCTTTCTGCTTTCCTTCAGTGTGAGGTCATCAGCACTGTGAAGCACTGGTCTGGGCTGTCATTTTCTGAGTGCTGACAGTATCCAGGTTCTTGGTCATGTTTATGAAACACTTCTCATTATTTTTTAATAGGTAGTAAATGATAAAAATGGTGATTGGACTTCCTAAAGAGGTGAATATTTGTCTTCCAACAAGAGCCATTTATGGATAGACCAAGAGCATACACTAGGTATATTAGGTACTTTACTGTTGCTGTGATAAAACACCATCATCAAGGCAATTTATTTATTTATTTTTCTTTTTACAAGTAAACTAATTTATTTGTTCCCTTTACAAACTAATTGTAGCCTCCTCCCTCGTCTCCTCTGGGTCTCACCCTCCCTTTCTCATCCCCCATCATCTCTCGACTACCTTTCAGAAAAGGGGAGCTTCCTACTAACCGACCCCAGCACATCAGGATTGAGAAAGACTTGTGGATTTGCTTCAATTTGTGGATCCAGATATGTGGACTATAGTGGCAAGAAATCATGGCCACAAGCTGCAGGAATGGTGGCAAGAACACGAAAATGTTCATAGACATCCTGAACCTAAGCAAAATACAGAGAAGGAACATGGTATTTGGTGACATTATACACACACAAAGTCAACTCATAGTAACACATTTCCTTCAGCAAAGCACTGTCTCCTAAACACCCCGGACAAGGTCACCAACATGACCATAAAATTAAGTTAGTTGACATCTAAACTATTTTTATTTAGACATAATGTTGAATATCTGAATTGGTAAAGAAAATTTGAAAATATATTAGGATCAGCTACAAAGATCTTAGAAATTTTATTATAAGAGAGAACTTAGCATGTCCATTAATAGCTGCTGTGTGGCTCTCATTGGGGAGATGTAGACAAAGATAAGTAAACTCTGAATGTGGAACAGACAATAAGGCAAGAAAACGATTCCATTAAGATGATGCTTGCTGAATCTGTGTGTTTACTGGAGTTACTTAGAGGAGTGTGTGTAATTCAAAGGCATCTAGATCATCTTAGAATGGGTGAGAGCTCAATTAAGGTACACACTGGAGCTCATGGAGGATTTCCAGGCAGTGTCCTTACCTGGCATCTCTTTTTCCCAGGCAGCTGCTATTATTTGTATAATCCTGCTAGGAAGGGAACTTGGTGAATACCATGAGTTTCAATATTTACCATTTACTGTCTTGGTCTGAAGGGTCTTCATCCAGAGAAGAATGTTTCAGTTCAGACCAAGCAGTTGCATAACCATCACTGTATTTCTTGCAAAAGAAGTAAAGATATAATAGTGAAAACACAATAACAAGGAAGGGATGCCACACTCATATTGTACCTACTGTGTAGTGAATTATTTATTGCTTTCATTCTTGTCCTTATCTTGTTATTCTGCTTATAAGGTAGTTTAAGATTGTCCATGAAAAAAAAAAAAAAAAAAAAAAAAACAATGACTTTTCTCAATGGCTTTGTTTTCAAATGTGTATTTGAAGACAGTTACCACAAAGGGGTCCGAGGAGAGATGCAGAGCTGGGGTTGTTGATCACTGGTTGAAAGTACCACCTAATGAATAGTCGAAACAACTGCTTTTGCTGTTCAGGTCAGACCGCATTCAAGCCAAGAGATGAAATCTCGGGTGGGGAGGGGAAGCTTGATGTTTTCAAGTTGTATTTACAACAAACACCTTGTATATTACTGTTTTGTTTATCTGTGAACAAATACGTTAAGGAAACCAATGCATTAGGCGATGAATGTTCACTGTTATCCCAATAAAGCCAAGATTCATGATTCCCAAATGATAGTTACAGGACAAAGAACTATCAGCAAACCCACACAGCATACTAGTACTCAGTGGACAATACTAACAATTTCCAACATGATAGAAACATCACTGATGTACTTCCTAGTTAGCTGGCAAGCCACATTATCCATGGCTTATATAAAGGTAGAGTGATACCAAGAATAAATTATGTAGGTATAAAAATGAGGAACAGGTTTGATGTCACATGTGTCTCTCTTATAAAGCGTTGCTATTCACATATCCACCTTTTCTTAATTTACCCAGCAAGTATATCTGTGAATCATTAATGCATTTTAAGCCATTTCCTATACGTAGTTGACAAAAGTGATCTGAGGATTTCAGGTATAACCTAAAACATGAGTGTCTGAAGAGTCAAGTAAAATATTAGTATTTCAAGCAAGAAACCAACCACTACTGGGATATCTATTCTTCAAAAAAAGGAACAAATTCCTGTGTCTACTGACATAGCATTTAAAAGCAGGTAAGGAAATCAGCACACCAACAAGCCAGCCTGTCATAAGTCGCAGGGATCGGAGTGTGCTTGTTTTCCATTCAGAAAGTAATTTGTTTTCATACAGTCTATAGCCTAAGATCTACCAAGCTTGAATATATCAGTCTTGAATATATCAGAGTTATAGTGTAGTAATTTACTATATAGAACTTATATAAGTTCTTGCTTTCCTCTTTCAGTCTCTTTTCTCCTCCCTGTCTCTGTCTTGCCTCACTCTCTGACTCTTTTTATAGATTTCTTTTTGCATGGTCTAATCTCTGGGCATTCTCTGACTTAATTATACACAATTCCAAAGTGAGTTAAAAAGCATAAAAATATGTACACATACAAAATGTAAGTCCAAATAAACACTGATGGTACAGGAAATGTCATATCTATTCTTGACAGTCCCTCTCCTTTTGTAAGAAATACAGTGATGGTTATGCAACTACTTGGTCTAATTGAAACATTCTTCCCTGGATGAAGGCCCTTCAAACCATGGCAATAAATAGCAAATATTTAAACTCATGGTATTCACCAAGTTCCCTTCCTAGCAGGGTTATACAAATAATAGCAGCTGCCTGGGAAAAAGAGATGCCAGGTACAGACGCTGCCTGGAAATCTTCCATGAGCTCCAGTGTGCACCTTAATTGAGCTCTCACCCATTCTAAGATGATCTAGATGCCTTTGAATTACATACACTCCTCTAAGTAACTCCAGTAAACACACAGATTCAGTAAGCATCATCTTAATGGAATCTTTTTCTTGCCTTATTGTCTGTTCCACATTCAGAGTTTACTTATCTTTGTCTACATCTCCCCAATGAGAGCCACACAGCAGCTATTAATGGACATGCTAAGTTCTCTCTTATAATAAAATTTCTAAGATCTTTGTAGCTGATCCTAATACATTTTCAAATTTTCTTTACCAATGCAGATATTCTAAAATTTTACTTTCTCCCTCCCTCCCTTCTTTTCTTCTTTCCTTCCTTTTTTCCTTCTTTCTATCTTTCCTTCCTGCCCCTTCCCCCAATAATTCATGACTGAAGAATAATTAAGGGTGTGTTGCATAGATCCTTATTTATTCACTTGTGTGCTTTAATTTTCACACAAAGCAAATATCAGGAGGTTTAGTTTCCATATTCAGGTTGGTAGTCAAAACACTGTGGTATTTATAAAATATCTGTCTTTGATTTTGAAATTTTAGTTATTTATGTTTAGTAGATATAGCACTCAGAATATTAAGCTACAAATGAAAAGTAAAATGGTTTGAAAAGTGCAGGAATACAGTTTTTGTTTTCAAACCACACTCAGATTCTGGCTTTTAATTAAAAAAATAAAGGCTAATAAGCAAAATAAAAAGTTTCTCACCAGAAAAAGTGGCCTAATGGGAGGTTGAAAACAGGTTCCTAAAAATATAAAAAGAGCAGTTCTTCTCTAAGTCAGCAGTTGTCACAGCTATGTCAATCAGTTCACAACTAGATATGGGCTTTTGTCCCTGGAGGAGGCTTGGGCACAGCTGTGTCCTCGGCATTGCATAAACTATTTCTGTTCTTGAGCTTGCAGTGAACAAGCGATTGCTACTCTCCTAACAGCAGAATCATCCAGCCACATCTCCAGCAGATAGAGCTATGTGTCTCTGGCTTGTCATTAAAGATAAGAATTAATACAAAGAAACACAAGGGTAGAAATGAGAGTTTGTCTGTATTATCAAGGGTCAGAAGTTAGCAAAGCAAAGTCATAAAATGGCTCAAGCATTTCTTTTACTAACTGGGGTTGGGATTCAGAAGTGACTTCAGTCTTCATTTGACTAGGAGCAGTGATGTTCACTGAGGGAATGAAAAGTTCATCACATTATGTAGGAAATCATTTTTTTTAATTTTGTTTTGTTTTTTGATATTATAATTATGTAATTTCCCCTTCCCTTTCCTTCTTCCAGTGTCTCATCCATCTCCTGGTTCTGTCCCGAATTCATGTTCTCTGTTTCTTTAATTGTTATTGCACACACAGACAAACACCCACCCACACACAAACAAGTATACGTGCATGTCTACATATATAAATATAGTCTGTTCAGTCTGTAAGTTGCTTCTGACACTGTTTTGCTTAGATTTCAGGACTGACCACATAGTACTGGATAACCAATCTAGTGTGGAAGACTGTTTCTCTCACTCTGTTTAAGTCTTGTTCATTTTGCCATATTGATGAAACTTTATGGGTGTAGTTTCTGACATTTTTTCGCCCCTCATCAAAGAAACTTCTCTCTATAAAAGACAGAGACCATTACAGAAAATCACAACTAATCAAAACACAGACAACAAGAGGTCATGTGTGTCTTATCCCCAACTGATACACCTACAAGACCAATCCTGCACCTAAAACTCAGTCTTCATTGCAGTAGACAGGACAGAAGGATTGTTAAGAGCCAGAGGATCAGAGAAATCATTTACTCTTGACTGTGACTTAAAACATTGATTTCCTGCAGTTTCTAGCATGAAAAGAAGTAAACTGAACTTGACTTATTAGCATGCAGTGTTGAGATATACATGGGAAAATTTTGAGCAAGCTCTTTTTTCATTGCATGATGCCTTTAATGGCCTGGAATCAAAAGATAGCCAGTTAGTCAAATTAGAAGCTATTAACTTGTTTGTTTGAGATCTAAGCAGGATAATGTAATTGCTAGCATCCTTTCCCTGCTGTAGATAGTAGCCAGACAGGTTCTTCTTTTTCATCAAAGCCAATCAATGTAGACAGTCAGTCTGACCAAAGAACATTAAAGAGATTTCTCCTCAATAATAAAGGCTTTTAAAAAATTTGCTTGTATTATATTGAATACTCTTTAAGCTCTCATATTCAATTTGCCTGAAAAGGTCCTGTAGTAATAAATCAGAAAAGGACATATCCCAGGAAAACAGAGACTCACTGAGCAAGGGAGACTGCAGATGAAGAGGCATAGGCCAAGCCCCAGGGTCACAGCTTCTGCACGCATTTACTTGACAGAACAAAGTGCTGAGGCAGGTGCGCTGCTCTTCTTCAAGAATGTTGATTGCAGGCTCTTCACGGTATCAGGATTCTCTTTCTCCTTCTGCTTATCACTAGTCAGAAAAATTCCATTACTCAGCTATCAATTTTGATTTAACAACAAACTTGTTTGTTTCTATTATCAGCTGAGCTTCCTACCAGAGGAGGTACTGAAGGCAATGCAGTATGTCCTCAATGTACTAGAAAATGGAATAAAATTTTGTTTTATGCACAGAACTCTAATAGACAACAACTGCAGGAACTAGTAATAAACCATGGCTACAAACATTCCTTATCTTCATTTTACTTATATTTTTTGAGAAAAAAAATCATTGTCAACAACACATACTTAGGCAGAGTTCATAAGTAAGGGCTTCTAGAAACAAAATCATTAGAATATGAAATTCTTACATATTGCACAATTCATAATTCCTGTAGTTTGACATCACTCCATCTATGAATCACTGATACAGATCTCAGATAATCTCAACCAGCATCCTTAGTTTTTTTTTTATGAATAAGCAGGCATTCAAATAAGACACAAATTCTTGGTTAACCACAGTTTACTGGCCAAATCCATGTCACCTGTTTTGTATGTGGACATTTGCTATATTTGAACATGCATGTATTCACTGTATACATTTTATACATGTAATATTTATTATATATTATACATATTGTATATTAAGTAAAGAAGTAAAAATCAAATTAAGAGACTAAATACTTTGAAAATTTTAAGGTTCCATGGTATTTTAGAGATCCCTTATTTCTAGGAGCCAACATGGTTTGGAAAGTTAACAACTAAAACATATGACACATTAACTTTTCATTAAAAAAAAAACAAGTAACCAATTTTATGAGTGTTAACTATTTTTAAACAATCACAACAATTCTAACTTCTTTAATAATAACAAGGTTTTAAAATACCAAATTGAGTGGATAATTAAAGAAGAAGAGCTTAAGTTCTGCCCCAGAAATCAGTTATCATTGATTCCCCCTGGAAATCAATCAAACAGTGTCAATTAGAGTGTATAGTTGTGGCTACTTCTGTCTTAGAGTCAGGGTGTGTGATGGTGATTACTCCAGTCTTTGTACAAAAGCTCAGCATCTTTATGTTGTTGACTGATAAAATAGGCCGTAGGAAAGACACATAACTATAAGGTTATTTAGAGCACAATATGTGCTATTGAAAGGGAAACATAGCAAAACAAGATGATAGCTTTTATAATTTTATTTATTTATGTGAATGGGTGTTTTGCCTGCGTATATGTATGTGTACCACATGTGTGCCAATAGCCTGCAGAGACCAGAAGTTTTCATTGGATCTTCTGGAACTAGAGTCAAGAACAGTGGTGAGCTATCACGTGAGTACTGGCAATCAAACCTGGGTACTTCACAAGAGCAGCCAGTGCAGCATATACCCAAAATTTGCTCAAGTACACACAAGGACATTTGCTCAACCATGTTTGTAGCAGCTTTATTTGTAATAGTCAGAACCTGGAAACAACCCAGATGTCTATCAATGGAGAAATGTCTACATAAATTGTGGTATTTTTACACAATGGAATACTACTCAGCAATCAAAAATGAGGGACTCATGAAATTTGCAGGCAAATGGTGGGATCTAGAAAATGTCATTCTGAGTGAGATATCCCAGAAGGAGAAAGACAAACATGGTAATATACTCACTGATATAGACCTATAAGATATGACAAACATACTGAAATTTATATACCTAAGAATATAAACAACAAAGAGGACCCGGGGTAAGATGATGAATCCTTACTGAGAAAGACAAATGGGTTGGACATTGAATTAGGAGAAAACAAGTTACAGGACAGGCTCCTACCACAGAAGATCTCTGAAAGACTCTACCTAGCAGGGTAGCAAAGCAGATACTAAGACTCATAACCAAACCTTGGGCAGAGTGTAGGGAATCATATGAAAGAAGGGGGAGTTAGTATGATGTGGAAAGGATAGGAGCTCCACAAGGACCAAATATATCTGGGCACAGGTGTCTTTTCTGAGACTGATACTCCACCAAGAACCATGTATAGATATAACCTAGAACCTCTACTTGGATGTAGTCCATGGTAGCTCAGTAGCCAATTGGTTTCCCATAGTAAGGGGAACAGGGACTATTTCTAACAGGAACTCAATGACTGGCTCTTTGACCTCCCCAACCCCCAAGGGAGGAGGAGTCCTGCTAGGCCACAGAGGAGGACTTTGCAGCCAGTCCTGAAGATACCTGATAAAACAGGATCAGATGAAAGGGGAGGAGGTCCCCCCCCATCAGTGGACTTAGAAAGGGGCAGGGAGGAGATGAGGGAGGGAGGGTGAGATTGGGAAGGAATGAGGGAACAGGATACAGCTGGGATCCCAATGAGGGAATTGGGATACAGAATTAATAAAATGTAAATAATAATAAAAATTAAAAAAAGAGAATAAACCTGGTAAAACTATTATTCCCAAACTCTCAAAGTTGCCAAGAATTAAAAGACATACAAACAAACAAACAAACAAAGAGTAGTCAGTGCTTGTAACTGCTGAGCCATCTTCCTACCCTTAGGAAGATAACTTTTTAAAGTTTCAGAATTGAGATTCTAAGTAAAGCAGATCACAGTGATATCAATGAAAAAGAAAAATACTTAGAAATTAGAAGTGTAAACATTACTAAATCTAAAGGAAGTATCCAAAAGAATAAGCTCACAGTCTGAAAAAAAAAAAAAAAGCATGCTTTAAATCTGTGAAATGGAAATAAAAATGCTGTTGTTTTTAACCCAGGGATTCAGATGCATCAGAGGAAGCATTAGTAAGAAGTTGGTAAGCTTCAATTTTATATGTGCATAAGTTGGATTTTTTATAGTGACTAATTATATTGATAAGGAAGAGCATTGTATATAAATTTTTCTTTGTTTGGGTAGCAAGGTAAAAGCTGAGATGGTTGCAGGTTCTTGTCATTCTGCCCTAAGTTGATGGTTTTCTCACAGCTCTTCTGAATGGAATATTTGATTCATTCTGTATAAGCTCTTCACAGTTTAAATTTCACCAATAAGGACCAATTAATTAATACAGGACCACACTTCTACCTGTCCTGACGGATGTCACAGAGTACATCCTACTGCCTACAGGCAGAAGACTAGTTGCTTGACCTGTAAATGTGTTGAAGCTCTTAATTTATTCACTCTCCTTTAGCACCTTTAAGTAATAATGATCATTTAAAAATAGCTGAAGTTATCACTTTAAAAAATATTTGTGGTCACGTCAGTGGGAATCGGGGTAACCAGCCTTTCTGTTCTCTGGTTTGGCCCTGGTTAGTCTTAATCCTCATTTAGAAAGACAAATGGGATGTGCATTGAACTTATGACAGGAGTCTACCACAAAAGGCATCTGAAAGACTCTACCTAGCAGTGTTTCAAAGCAGGCACTAAGACTCATAACCAAACCCTCGGCAGAGTGCAGGGAATCATATGAAAGAAGGGAAGTTAGTATGATATGGAAAGGATAGGAGCTCTACAAGGACCAAATATATCTGGGCACAGGGTCTTTTCTGAGACTGACACTCAACCAAGGACCATCTATGGATATAACCTAGAACTTCTGCTCGGATGTGGCCTGTGGTAGCTCAGTAACCAAGTAGTTTTCCAAAGTAAGGGGAACACGGGCTATTTCTAACAGGATCTCAAGGGCAGGCTGTTTGACACACCCCCCCCCCAGGGGAGGAGCAGTCTGTTAGGCCACAGAGGAGGACTTTGCAGCCAGCCCTGAAGATACCTGATAAAACAGGGTCAGATGAAAGGGGAGGAGGTCCTCCCCTATCAGGGGACTTGGAAAGGGGCAGGGAGGAGACCAGGGAGGGAGTGTGGGGTTGGGGAGGGAATGAGGGAGTGGGATACAGCTGGGACACAGAGTTAACAAAATGTAACTAAAAAGAAAAATAAAATAAAAAAAAAAAAGAAAAAAAATATTTGTGGCTTCATTTGCACACTGGTTTTCATTAACAGACATCTGGGTTAGCACTTGGAAAAACTATGAAGTTTTAATTTTATTTTTTTTAATATTCTGCTGTCTTTTAGATCAGATAATCTTAGATAAGAAGAAAGTTTCTCATAGCGGCTTTATTTGTAATAGCCAGAACCTGGGAACAACCTAGGTGTCCTTCAACAGAGGGATGGATACAAAAATTGTGGTACATTTACACAATAAAATACTACTCAGCAATTACAAACAAGGAAATCATGAAATTTGCAGGCAAATTATGGCAACAGAAAAAGATCATCCTGAGTGAGGTATCCCAGAAACAGAAAGACACACATGGTATATACTCACTTATAAGTGGATATTAGACATGTAATATAGGATAAACATATTAAAATCTCTACTCCTAAATAAGCTGAGCAAGAAAGAGGACCCTGGGTAAAATGATCAATCCTCACTCAGAAAGGCAAATGGGTCAGACATAAGAAGAGGGTGAATAACAGGGAACAGCACAGGAGCCTACCACAGAGGGCCTCTGAAAGACTCTATCCAGAAGGGTATTAAAACAGATGCTGAGGCTCATAGTCAAATTTTGGGCAGAGTATAGGGAATCTTATAAAAGTAGGGGGAGATAGAAAGACATGAAGGTGACAGGAGCCCCACAAGGAGACCAACAAAGCTAAAAAACCTGAGCCCAGTCGGTCCTGCACTGATGCACCAAGGACTATGCACGGAGAGGACCTCAACCCTCTGCTCAGAGGTAGCTGATTGGAAGCACAGTTTCCATCCCGAGTAAGGAGAACAGGGGTTTCGTCATGAACTTGGTTGTCTGGCCTTTGATCACTTGCCTCTGGCTATGCTACCTTGCCAGGACACAGAGGAAGAGGATCCAAGCAGTCCTGATGTGACTGGATAAGCTATGGGCAGATGGCAGAGGAGGAGAGCTCCCCTTTCAGTGGACTAGGGGAAGAGCATAAGGGAAAGGGAGGTAGGGTGGGACTGGGAGGAGTTGAGGGAGGGGGCTTCAATCGGGATATATAATGAATAAATTGTAAAAAAAAATAAAATTAAAGGTAAAATTAAAAAGGAAGTCCTCCTGAAACTAAACTGACTTCTCAGCTTGCTTTCTCTATGTAAGAGTAGAGTCTCTCAATCCAATTTCTCACATTAGAAAAACTTATTCTGTGTAACACATGTAATCCTTGCAACAGCATGAAACAATGAAAGAATGATGAACTTCTCCTTGCCTTGATATAAATTATAATTACAAACAGTAAGATGGCACAGTTGGTAGAGATGACTGCTGCCAAGCCTTATAGCTTGAGTTTGTTCCCTAGAACCCAGACAACAGAGGACCAACTCTTACCCTAAAGTCTCTACATGTGTGCCTTCATTCATATACACACATTCATAAACATATGTGTACATACACACACACAATAAATTAATGTAAAGTACATTTTAAATGAGATAGGGATCATTCATTTTGTTTTCTGTAATGATATACTAGAAGCATAAATAACTCTAATGCTGAAAAATCTAATGTTGTCAGTTGTCTTTTGGGGCCATGTGTATGGGATCCAACTATTAGACTTGACATGAGATAGCCTCTCCACATATGACCTTAGTGCCCATGTTCCCTCCCCTCAGCCCCTATCACTGTTTCTTCTCCTTAACTTTGGCACAGATGTAAGAGTTAAGTTGACCTCATTTTGTCTTCCAAATTACAACACTCACATACCAGTAGTGGACAAAATTGCACTAGTCATTAATCATCCATGCAGCCCAGAATATTCTTCACTTAAATAGGCATAGGAGACATTATGGAAAAGCAAAGTTTCAACTCCGTTCCTTTTGTTATTTTTAGTTATTTGCCCTGACTTGCCCTAGTTATTTGCTGAGTTACAAGCCGGTTATATATCCTGGACATACTCTATCCTTCTGGTTTTCCCCCAGTCTCTACACACTGAAAAATACTTATTCCTTAATATTGCTAATATTTCCTTAAAAGAAATGTGAAATATTAGATAGTAATATTTTATACTCTGTGAGATATACAATTATGTATATATGTGTATATATATCAATTTCTTTCAAAATAAAACAAATTATATAATTATAATTATAATTAATGAAGAGCATATGAAATCCAACCTTCAGAGCTGACTTTTAAGAATAATAAGTAGTACACTAACTTCAAAAAGAGGATCCCTTCCCTATATGTTGGCACTCAGTTCTATTCTAATAAAAATTAAAAGCACTTAGGCATATATTGTATAAAAAGTGAACACTGATCAAAAATGTCCATCATCTTAAATAAAAGCCCAAAATCAAAATATCAAGTTAATAAGTACATCCAACCTTTTACCTTTGCTTATAGGAACTTCTTTTGCAGATATTTGTCAGTAAAATGTCTCTCTGCTCTGAGCTATCCTAGAATAAAGATATCAACATTTACAGTATAGATGTATGCAATAAAGTAAGATTTACAATTAAGTGCAATAGCAATCCTAAGTTAGCATATAAGGGTGACTTAATTCATGAACACATTTTAGACAAGTTTCGTCATGGTTCACTATAGTCCTGTTTTCTTTTTAAAAAAATGAGATTTCGTTTGTTTTGACAATGAGAGTAGCATTTCTTCTGAGACCTAACCATCTCAGCTAATGTCTTGTAGAGAAGTATCTCTTAGTTTCCACATCTCTTTTGTAGGATTGTTATAAAATTTACTTGTGTGGTTACTTGTTGAGCCCTTTGAAAGAGACCCTTTGTGCTCAAATAGTTACTAACTTACAAATTTTATTTCGCAAAATAAGTATATCACCTACATATAGCCTCACTAAAGCATCTATACACTCAGTCTATAACAAGGCCCTTTTTTTTCTGTGCTAACATCTTGCAAGGGATATTTTAATGATTCTTTAATAATAATCATACAAGAATATTTTATAATATTTCAATAGGATAATGAATATTCAATTGTTTTCTCAGTTTATGTAGTGTGTGTGTGTGTGTGTGTGTGTGTGTGTGTGTGTGTGTGTGTGTG